>NC_085006.1:31910580-31950580 GCF_963854185.1 Sardina pilchardus
AATATATACTGTATCTCTGTATCTTTAACTGTGTATGTGTTGCAGTGTATTAATATCCTGGACATTTTAAGTTAACGCAGTGCTATAGACCTGTACCAGAGACTATAAAAATCAATCCAGGTCTCATTCACCGCTTTTCTTTTTTTTATTCAACTGGAACAACTTGTGAAAGAAACCTAAACACAACTCCCTGAAAACTTTTTCCAAACTTGCCATAGTGTTTATATTAAAAAATAAAGAAAAAAAACTCTGAGTGTTTCACTTTCCCCAAACTGTTCTCCACACAGCTGAGTTTTTTATAGAGATCAATAACACGCTGCTCAGCTTAGCTTAGCACAGTGAAGCACAGCGCAGCACAGCACAGCACCTACACGCGGGCACATCTCACCCAGTGAGAGAGCGCCACCACCTACACGCGGGCACATCTCACCCAGTGAGAGAGCGCCACCACCTACACGCTGGCACATCTCACCCAGTGAGAGAGCGCTACCACCACCTACACGCTGGCACATCTCACCCAGTGAGAGAGCGCTACCACCTACACGCTGGCACATCTCACCCAGTGAGAGAGCGCTACCACCTACACACTGGCACATCTCACCCAGTGCACACGCTGGCACCACCTACACGCTGGCACATCTCACCCAGTGAGAGAGCGCTAGTGGGCAACGCGGCAGCGCTGCCCATTTCTCCCCCTGCTGATGACTCACTCAGCGGGCACGCGTGTGGCTCTGATGCCCACTTTTATCACCGACGTGTGTGCGTGTGTGTGTGGCGCAGATGCCCAGTTTTATCACCAGTAACGCGTGTGTGTGTGTGGCGCAGATGCCAAGTTTTAGCACCAGTAACGTGTGTGTGTGTGTGGCTCTGATGTACTACAGGCTACATACACACTCTCTAGCTATGATCCTCTTACACAATATGAGTCTTTGTTGTGGCACTCTGACTAAATGATCTTTACTTGTAAGTGTGTGTTGTACAAAACGTGAACTTCTCACCGTCTCCATCTCCCCTAACACTGATGTTCACCACTAAAGACTACATTGTGATTATATATATATTGATTATATATATTATAGTTCAAAGTACTGTGCCTGAATCACATCCTAATCTGGCTTCCATCAATGTAGAAAAGCATGAACTAACAATATGAACTGCAACCCTTACCTTTAAAGTCTTTATTATTTCTCATTATTCATTAAAACATTCGGTCATTTTTACTCACGGCCGCGGTGTAGAGTGTGCCAGGCCGCTGCTGTACACGGTGAGGCCGAGCAGAGCCCAGTGTTGGCCGTGGTGGAGGGGAGGCGGTGGGAGACCCAGAGGGCCGGGCAGGAGGGGGGAATCTGGGTCACTGAGGCCCCCCGCGGGGCCCTCCGGCTGGGCTACTGCCACTGCCCTTCCCCCTGCTGTCATCATGGAGCCACTCTGGATGACAAGCGAAGACTGTTAACCTTCCCCTCACCCGTCTTAGTGGCAATGGGCCGCCGTCGTGTCTTAAATGGGCCCATGCATTATTCAAAGCTCAGAGCCACAGCTAGCGAGGGAACACCAGAACAGGCGTGGGAGGAGAGGACAGGGGACAGGGGACAGAGGGACAGGACCATTACGATCATGTTGATGATGAAGATGATGATGATGGTTATGATGATGATGATGATGATGATGATGATGATGATGATGATGATGATGGTGATGATGATCATAATCACTATGTTGATGGTTTACGTTCACATTTAGTCATTTTGCAGACACTTGTATCCATAGCAACTTCCAAAGATGAGGAATAACGTTCAAGCCTACTAGCTACAAGTTATTAGTTACTAGCATCACGAAGGTGATGATTATAAGGATGATGAAGGTGATGAAGATGATGTTGATAATAGCAGTAAGGGTTATGTTGATTAAAGATGGATGAGGATGAACATAGAGATATGTGTTGGTCGGTACTTAGTCTGTGTGAGGATTGTGGATCATTTTGAATGTGTACTGTTTTATGCTGCAGGGTTGCTCTGTGTTGGTCGGTACTTAGTCTGTGTGAGGATTGCGGATCATTTTGAATGTGTACTGTTTTATGCTGCAGGGTTGTTCTGTGTTGGTCGGTATTTAGTCTGTGTGAGGATTGTGGATCATTTTGAATGTGTACTGTTTTATGCTGCAGGGTTGCTCTGTGTTGGTCGGTATTTAGTCTGTGTGAGGATTGTGGATCATTTTGAATGTGTACTGTTTTATGCTGCAGGGTTGCTCTGTGTTGGTCGGTATTTAGTCTGTGTGAGGATTGTGGATCATTTTGAATGTGTACTGTTTTATGCTGCAGGGTTGCTCTGTGTTGGTCGGTATTTAGTCTGTGTGAGGATTGTGGATCATTTTGAATGTGTACTGTTTTATGCTGCAGGGTTGCTCTGTGTTGGTCGGTACTTAGTCTGTGTGAGGATTGTGGATCATTTTGAATGTGTACTGTTTTATGCTGCAGGGTTGTTCTGTGTTGGTCGGTACTTAGTCTGTGTGAGGATTGTGGATCATTTTGAATGTGTACTGTTTTATGCTGCAGGGTTGTTCTGTGTTGGTCGGTACTTAGTCTGTGTGAGGATTGTGGATCATTTTGAATGTGTGCTGTTTTATGCTGCAGGGTTGTTCTGTGTTGGTCGGTACTTAGTCTGTGTGAGGATTGTGGATCATTTTGAATGTGTGCTGTTTTATGCTGCAGGGTTGTTCTGTGTTGGTCGGTACTTAGTCTGTGTGAGGATTGTGGATCATTTTGAATGTGTGCTGTTTTATGCTGCAGGGTTGTTCTGTGTTGGTCGGTACTTAGTCTGTGTGAGGATTGTGGATCATTTTGAATGTGTGCTGTTTTATGCTGCAGGGTTGTTCTGTGTTGGTCGGTACTTAGTCTGTGTGAGGATTGTGGATCATTTTGAATGTGTGCTGTTTTATGCTGCAGGGTTGTTCTGTGACAGATCACGCTCACCCAGATCTCTTTCTATCTTTTCATTTCAAAACAGTCACACGTCAAAGACACAGTTCAGTGCACACATACAGTACATTTTTACAGAATACCTACTGTATATCAATACATCAAAATGCAGAGGGGAAATTATCTACAGTACTGTATATTTCATCTTTCGTCTAGTTTTATCTCCCACACAAAATGGATATGAGGAACACAAAAATACCACCTCTTGCGTCAAAGGCAGCCTCTCAGATGTATTAGTGTTGTGCGGTGCACAGTGAGCTGCCCTATTGGACGATCCACTCAGTAGCTCTCGTCTCTAAATATGGCGCAGACACACCTCCAAAGGGAGAAAGAAAGGCGAGGAAAAGGGAGGAAAAGAGTTAACAGCGAGAAAATCAACGTGCTTGTGTAGGTCAGGAGATGTGTTTGTGTGTGTAGGTTAGGAGATGTGTTTGTGTGTGTGTGTGTGTGTGTGTGTGTGTGGGTGTGGGTGTGGGTGTGGGTGTGGGAGAAGCACTGTAGCATTGAGTGTATACCTGAACCCAATGCTGAACAAACTAAGAAAAACAGAATTATGTTTTACATTTAACATTGTATGTTATTATGCATGTAAATGTATTTTGCACATCAGTACCTTGTCTTCTCTGCGTAGTTTACACTGTGACAACCATTATGTTACAGCAATTACCGTAATTTTGCCACTATTAGCTGCAGCTTATACATTTATTTTGCTAAATTTCTTCGGCTATAAGGGTAATACTCGGGGGCAGTTAATATGGTAGTACTGTAATATGGTTTCATTCATTTTAACTTGCGTAAAACATTGTCCTGTGGCTTATACACAACGGGGCTAATACACAGGACATTACTGTAATTATCCTATGCTTATACACAACGGGGCTAATACACAGGACATAACTGTAATTATCCTATGCTTATACACAATGCAGCTAATACACAGGACATTACAGTAATTATCGTCTTCTTGTGTCCTTGCAGATTCTAGTTTGGCACACCAGGACAGAGAAGCCTGTGCTGGTTAACGAGGGCAAAAAGGGATTCACAGACCCCAACGTGGAGATCTGACACTGGCCATCTCTAACGCTGGTGAGGAACCACTCATGATACAAATATACACAATGGTGTGTGTGTGTGTGTGTGTGTGTGTGTGTGTGTGTGTGTGTGTGTGTGTGTGTGTGTGTGTGTGTGTGTGTGTGTGTGTGTGTGTGTGTGGGTGTGTGTGTGTCTGATACATTGAAAGACATGGTGACAACTTCAAGATGTCATGACATCGATGAAGCAAAACTCAAGTCAGTTGATTTCTGATTACATTTTTGTTCAATCATATACAATATATTCTTACATATATGCACTCATATTCTTGTTTGTAAAACCTGAAGACATTTCATTTTGCTGTCATTTTGAGGACCATGCAGTAAAGAATACAGATGTTTAGCTCTGCCGCCGCATATTAAAGGTAATCTGACACAGGAGGTGACAGGCCATGTGTAAGCATCGCTATCTTCCAGAGGCTAATGTGATTACCGCCGCCTGGAGAGGCATCATCTGAGCGCCGGCGAAGGCTAATTAGCATAACCGCTCTGTGATGAAGTCTGCGGCCAGACTAACAGATGGTGCCAACTGAGTTAGCGCATGCTAGCCCACAACCATCCTTGCTTTCAAGTTCAACTTTTATGACATTTCAAAACAGCTTATGTCATACCATTACATTTTTTTTCTTTTTTTTTTTGCCAAAGTACAAGAAGCAAATGAAAAATAGGAAAGAGGATTTATCTCAGTGCTATGAATCAGTAGTGTATGGTATGCAAGCTACTGTAGCTGATGCCAATACGAGTTGGGATACAAACGTTTCCTAAAGCATATGTATGTACAGTATACGTTAGATGTTGCCCATTGATTTAGAGTACAGAGATAGGCAGTGGGTCAAATAATGCTCCATAAAATCAAGCGAGACAAAGACATGTTAGAAGATGTGAATAATATACGAGTCATCTGCAAGGCTACTGGGTAAAACAAAAATCTAAGGTGCTGTTCTGTGCTTCAGTTTGGTCTTGCTTACATAAAATAATAATGTGTTTACTTACAATAACAATCTAGGTTTTGTTTTTTCTCTGTCTCTCCATCTCTCTCTCTCTCTCTCTCTCTCTCTCTCTCTCTCTCTCTCTCTCTCTCACTATCCTGGTTTTCAGGTACCTGGCTTTGGTAAAGCTTTCAACAAACTAGAGAGCACTCACCTCAGACTCACCTCAGAAACACAAGGACGGGGACAGCGGACATATCCAGCTGTCTTTGAACTAGACTAAACTAATAACAATACAAATGTACAGTATTGCATTAAAGCACAGAGTAGATGGCAATATTTATCAGGTTTAATGAACTACAAACAAACAAGCAAGCGAGCAAACAAACAAACACACAGATTCTAGACACCACATGAGGACATGGAAGAGGAAGGGACCTTTTTTGGCACATCACCCCAAGGGAAAAACTCCGCCTTCTGGGAGACAGCACAACGACGAGGGCCCAGGGAGCTCCACGTGGATGAACTTTGAACTCTGACCTGTGTAGAGAACATGACTGATCCCCAGCGAGTGGAACGTGCTCTCGGGCGACTGTGCAGGGGACGGGTCGACGGAAGACCGGGCCTACATCAAGAGCAAACAAACATTCAACGTTGCTCTTTAGCTAAGCAAAAACTAAACAAACAGCATCAATAACGACGAAAACAACAACAACGACAAACATTTGCATCACAATGGCCATGCTGAGGTGAAGAGAGAGACGATGGAGTTCTAGAACAAATTATCCGTTTAGATTTTCATTTGCATCACAATGGCCATTCTGAGGTCAAGAGAGAGACGATGGAGTTCTAGAACAAATCATCTGTTTAGATTGTTTTTTGTCATCCTGAAAATACTGAGAAATACTTAGAAGGGAAGGAGGTTTTATTATTTTGTTACATAACTATATCTGCTTTTAACTGAATGTTTTGTTGTTTACAATCATTGTCTTGCTGTTTCAGAACTACTGATATTTGCGTCCATCTCAAACTCCCATTCCCTAATGCATTTTTTTTTTTCAGTGTCCTAAAAAGCTTGTAAGAGTACTGAAGCACGCCCACTCATCTCAAGTGATAGATCCCTGGAAGAACACTTTGAAAGAGAAGAACCTAACATACTTCAGCAGCACTTAAAACTGTTACTCACTGTGTTCCTGTGTCGGGAACCCCTGTAAATATGAACTTTTTAAAAAGAAAACAATCATAGGCTTCAACACGGAGTAACCTAAAAGAGCGAGCAATGTAACTACTGTATTTATGTAACTGGTAGGGGGAAGAGAGAAATAACTATGAAAACACATTAAATCATGTCGAAAGAATATCAGACGGAACGCCTTGCATACATAACGAGCTAAACTCCCACCGTGTGGAGGGAGCCATCCGTAAGGACGTACAGTACGTGCAGCCATAACGACCCCCTGGTTAAGCATAGGTCAAAAGGTCAAAGGTCGCGGTAGGAGCCCCAGCACATTGAGCACTGTAGCCTATCACCGCACTTCAGCATACAGTAGTCTTGAAAGGAATGGCCAGCTCATACACAGACTACATTTATACTCATTCATCTAGTCAACGCTATTATCCTAGACGACTTACGGTACTCATACAGAGGCATATTTACATCAGAGCTTATGTGCGGTCCCTGGCTATCAAACACACACGGCCCTGGTGTTGTGTTAGCACCACGCTCTTGTCAGTCGAGTCTATCAAACACACGGCCCTGGTGCTGAGTTAGCACCATGCTCTTATCAGTCGAGTCCATCAAACACACGGCCCTGGTATTGTGTTAGCACCACGCTCTTATCAGTCGAGTCTATCAAACACACGGCCCTGGTATTGTGTTAGCACCACGCTCTTATCAGTCGAGTCTATCAAACACACGGACCTGGTGTTGTGTTAGCACCACGCTCTTATCAGTCGAGTTTATCAAACACACATGGCCCTGGTGTTGTGTTAGCACCACAATCTTATCAGTCGAGTCCATTGGAGAGGCCTTTAAAAGCCAACCGCTCTTGTGAACACTCGATTGTGAAATAGGTTGAGTGTAAGCCATGGGATTTGCTTTGTTGGGCATCTCCCTGAAGGGTGACATGCGCGTACACCAGGAGCGTACGGCAATAACAACCGAGCGAACAAAGGTGCTGTGTGTGTGTATGTAGATGCTGAGGGTCACCTACGCCATACTGAAGACTGTGTTTCCGTCCCTCCCTGGCTGACCTGAAACGTAGATGCTGACATGATATCCTTGACCAGAAAGCAAAGCCATTGTCCTTGTTCATCGCGGTCAATCCAGTGTAAATTGATAGCGGCACCAATATGCTCATATACAGTACCATGCATTTCACACAGTATTTGATCTGGTTGGGTTTTTGATAAGACAAGTTGTCTGATGGCAGTTGAGGGTGTGGCCTATTTATGCAGTCATCAAAAAGCCATCTCTGCTTTGCCTATATATGCGCAGGACGTAGACCCAGTTCTTTTGGTATAGTCACACAAGCACAAGGACATGAGAGGTGTTCACTGACATATTAGGCCAATCATAATGGGGCATATTGGCATACTGAACATATTGGGCCAATCTTAACGGGGCATATTGGCATACTGAACATATTGGGCCAATCATAACGGGGCATATTGGCATACTGAACATATTGGGCCAATCTTAACGGGGCATATTGGCATACTGAACATATTGGGCCAATCATAACGGGGCATATTGGCATACTGAACATATTGGGCCAATCATAACGGGGCATGTTGGCATACTGAACATATTGGGCCAATCATAACGGGGCGTGTTGGCATACTGAAGGCACCATGGAGGGTCCTGGACCATAACAATGTTAAAATCAGCAGTATTTCCAATGTGAAATTGGCCTCTGGTTCCTCTTATGCAAGTTTGAATGCACAATTCCCATCAGATCTGTAGAAGCAGCGAGGTGACGAAAGCCCTGTACGCCCAGTAGGGTCTCAGTCAGAGCTCCCACCTTCAGTTTCATAATTAGAGGAAAAGTTTTCACCCCATTCTGCTGAAGCAACCCGCAAGGCATTTCTGTAGACGATTCAAAGACCTCGGCTTAACAGATGCTCAGTGTGTGTGTGTGTCTTGTTTGAGAGGCAAATGACTGATGGAGGAGGACAGAAGAGAGTCATGGGCGGGGAGAAATAAGCCTGGCGATGGAAAAAGAGCTTTCTGAAACACTCTGTAAGAACACACTTCTCCTCTTGTCTTCAGAAGGAAGCTTTTGAAACATGCATGGCAACTATGGTCCTGACCATTTGGAGAAGGAAATGTGTTGCATTAATGTTTCATCTGGGATGTTGAAATTGTAGCCATTGTAAGACCTCTCTCTGTCTTTATAAGTTTCCTCAGCAGTCTGCACCTCATGATAGAAATTGTGCACAATGTCAAAGGAAAAGACTCTGAACGATATATACTGTACACAATTCACCCATTACCTCCGTTATGTATTAGTCCGTAAGCATCTACAGAATGTCTTAGCAAACATGGCTTCCTTTCAACCCTCCAAGCCCCTGTGTACGACCCCTGAAGACTCTCCTTGGATGACACACAGGGGACCGACTGTAACATATTTATTTTTCCCTCACTGTTAAACATGACAACATGGATGCTCCTCGGAACTGAGTTTAGATAAGAATAGGGGAAATTGTGTGTCTACTCCCAGACTGCAGAGTGTTACTACTTGACGTATTTGGTTTTATCCCAGAGGAAGTTGGACGTGAAATCATCTTAAGTGTGATTATGAGAGGCCAGTGTGTCAGTTAAGGCCGAGCCCCGTAGAATCATCTGAGAGATGTGATGAAGAAGGGACTCATGCCAGGGCTTTGTGAAAAGGGTTTACCCACATCACCACATGCATCACATGGTCATAAATCCTGTCTTATTGCCCCCCCCCCCCCCCCCTCCCCATATACACACACACACTCTTGCAGTCAAGCTGAGAGGTGTGATCCCATTTCAGACTCAATACTGGACACACCTGATGCCTGGGTGTCCTCGCAAGTCCAGTGTCCTCGCTAGTCCAGTGTCCTCACAAGTCCAGTGTCCTCGCAAGTCCAGTGTCCTCGCTAGTCCAGTGTCCTCGCTAGTCCATGTGAGGCCTGTGTATTTATTCCACATTAATATATTTATTTATATAATTTATTTTGCCATCGTCCTTACGGCTTCTCAGTGATGCATTCCTATTCGCACGGCACACGCTCCACGCTCCTCTCTCCTCTCTCTAAAGAGGGCAACATTTATCATATTGGTTCAGCTTATTCCAGCACCAGCCGTCAATAATGATCTCGTCTTTTTTTTTTGGGGGGGGGGGGGGGGTTGTACATAAACCTGTCCACTTGCAATACAGTGGTCCACCTGCTTTTAACTGGGGCAAACAGTGTTAGAAATATAAACATTAGCGTTTACATACGGTAGGCCAATCTGTTAATAGGCTAAAGAGGACCGTAGGTGCACAATGTTATCTGTCTAAGGTTACTCACAGAGCGTATTAAGTCTTCTCTGCTCTTTCACATGTCTCCTACAAGTACACAACACCAACCATTTCAGCCATATATCCCCCTCTGTTGTTTGGGGTTATGGGTCGACAAATGAGTTGTTTTCAGTTATGTGTTTTGGGGCCATATCTTTTGTCTTCACATGACATGGCGTACTGGGTCACATGGGGGGAGAGGCGGGAGAAATGGCAGATAAAGTATTCCTTCTTCACAGTCTTAAAACTTAAGACAATAAGAAAAAAGATTCACAAAGAATAACTGGGTCAGACGTTGTTTCAACTCCAAAACTCTCTGAGAGGGATTTGCACGTTGTACTTCTTTAGTGTTTCCAGATCGTAGGCTTGTTCCTTTATCTCGGTTTCTCTTTCCCAGAAAGCAAACCCACAGAATTGGTTCAGCTATTCTCAGATAGAATAAAGACAGTAAATGGTTCACGAGAAAGAAAAAAAAATTTGTCCCGAAGCAAACGAACAATCTCCACACCATTTTCACAAAGTCAAACACTTCAGTCAAACAGAGGACAGTGAAACACACATACAAAAAAAAGGGACCGACGGCAGAGCAAGTGTTCACATTTCCGTGTTAAATCTCGACTATTCCCAAGTGAGCCATTAGGTCTGTCACAAAGTGCTTTTAACAGCCTGTATTGGTCATAGGGTTCATACTGTAATGCCATACGAACAACCCCCAACCCCCACGATCCCCGTCCATTCTACTGTTCGTAATACCTCTCCATTATTGTCACCCATCCACTCCACACATATGAATACCAACACACAAACACACACGTGTACACACACACACTTTGAAGTGATAGGCCAACCATGTCTGCATGTTTCTAGAATAAAGGTTGTTCTGTTTTCTTCACAATACCCATTTCAGAAAGAAAGAAAATAAAAGTGTTTTAAAAAGAAAATAAATTAAACACGTTGGGAAATGAGAATGTTTACTGTCTTGAAATATGTGACACTGGCTTTCTGTTAACTCTCTCTTTCTTTCTCTCTCTCTCTCCCTCTCTGTCTCTCAAATACACACACACACACACACACACAAAGAGAGAGAGAGATGTTCAAAGAGGAAATTATATGAAAAACTATAGATCATGGGCTAAAGGGACCATGATGTATATGAAAAACGAATAGGGCCTGATTAACGTTGACTTGCCAATGACATGAGTGAGGTATTCACCTTCAGTAACATCGGCGCAATCTCTAGTTCATTATGAATTAATCATATGTTCAGTATGTAAACATTAGCTTATGTATTAGTATACTCTATTAATTCATCATGAGCTAATAATCAATTCATCATAAGTTCAGTATGTACACATTAGGAATTATGTACTAATTTACACATATGAATCGTATGAATTTACACGTATGAATATGAATTTACACATATGAATCGTACCCTTAGTAATATGGATGTAGCCTAACTATTTAGGACATGGGGAATTTAATGTATAGGGAAATAGGAAAATATACTGATAGCACTTATTCAAAAAGACTTGAAGTAATGTTGGAAAAATACTTAAAGTGTAACTTTACCCCTTAACTCCACCCACTTCACATTTCTGAAAAAGGCTTTCAAAATGGGCAGGACGTTCTGAAATTTGGAAGGTAGTGCAGCACTGCTGCAGCCAATCAACCATGGTGATTTTGTGTCAATCTGGGAATGAGTGCTGCAAACATGGCTTATCATAGGTAGGCTAATCAGGGCATCAGGTGTTGGGGCATTTTATTCCTAATTTGTAATGACCCGGTGACGTAGTCTCGGCAGAAAAGTGCAGGACTATGTCAGCATTCCAATAGCATTTTGGACCAAAATGCCATGACATGTTTCAACCTGTAGAGGGCACGGAGAGCTGTATCTCCAACACAAAATCATACGAAATGTTACTTTTCTCGGGAAACACGATTTTTGCCCTGGTAGTGTAGGTCACCACTTATGAGTAATTTCAATCAATCAACAGCTCAAAAAACATATTTTAGGGTGCAGTTACACTTTAGTAATGATTAATTATGTGTTTGTTCATTCTTAACTAATACTTAGTGTACCATTATTGTCAAATGTTACCTATATTTTCCCCTTTTAATCAAAGTTATTGGTTAGACAATTCATCAGTTGTTGGATATAGGCCACTCTCACCCAATTCATCAGTTGTTAGATATAGGCCACTCTCACCCAATTCATCAGTTGTTGGATATAGGCCACTCCCACCCAATTTGGCAGCTGTTGGATATAGGCCACTCCCACCCAATTCTACATCCTTGAGCAGGTGTGTTAACCTTACTTTCGCCAGATCCTGTAGTTCGCTGTCTGCTTCACACAAGGATCTGGGACTTCTCGATAGGAGATGTATTTCTGAAGGCGGGTCCTTGTAAAACATCCTCGCATGTGATTTGATAAACCACTTGCCTGTTATCTTGAATGACGTGCTAGGCTTCTTCAAGCTCTTGCCAAACCCGGTCGGAAGAAGAGTACAAACATCCTTGCCACCAATAAATGTCTTCAAACCTATTCTCTGTTAATCTTTTAAAGAATGAATACTCGATAGATTCGACAAAACGGTTGAAATAGCAGAATCAATGTCAGCACAAGACTCCTCGCTGCGTGCCGCCATTGTTATTTGAATCAAACACTCGCTTCGGCGCTCCTGATTGGTTGCTCATTTTTTGAGCACTGGCACAGGGGTTTGGATTGCCCTCGCGTCCAGACCCTTGTGTGGAGCTCAGCGAAACGCCTCTGGTGGAGCATGGCGGAACTACAAGGGTCTGGCGAGAGTCAGGCTACAGGTGTGTAGCCCATGCTCACATGTCTACAGAACCTCCTTGGAACAGTACACTCCACCATAAAATTCATCATCTCATCATAAAATTCATATTAAGTGCATATCTCTTTCTAACAACTTCATTTGAGCGCACACTTCTCATTTCATTCTGCACCTGGGAAATGTTATGTGTACTATTTTGAGCGTGTATATCCATAAACAAAACAAAAAATAACAAATTGATAGGTAACAATGAATAACACCAGAATTGTATTTTGATGCTGCATTTATTGATTGGATTTGTGACAGTCAAAGATTGAACTGAAAGAGAAGAGGGATTTCTGCAGGAGGTTTAGTACACCAGCACCTGTTGGTCTGGGCTGGCTGCAGTCTCAGGTGTGTGTGTGTGGTGCACACAAGGGCGATGACTACCCAGGTGTGTGTGTGTGTGTGTGTGTGAGTGTGTGTGTGTGTGTGTGTGTGTGTGTGTGTGTGTGTGGTGCACACAAGGGCAATGACTACCCAGGTGTGTGTGTGTGTGTGTGTGTGTGTGTGTGTGTGTGTGTGTGTGTGTGTGGTGCACACAAGGGCGATGACTGCACAGGTGGCTGCCAGGTGTCATAAACACTGGACTTCCGCCAGCACACTCAAACACACAGATCTTACACACAAACCCACACACCACCCGTAACTGACCTCGAAGAGCCCTAACTGTTTAACGTTGTGTAGGAAGTAAGGAAAGAAGGAAAGAAGGCTTAAAATCACAGGTTGTGGGTGAACTCCACACGAGATGCCCGATCACTTGGCGCACACAAAAGGGCGACGATGGTGGCAGGGAAGATCATTCCAAACGCCACCACCTGGAGAAGACAACAGTTATCTATCAGAGGCAGATAAACACATCGCATAGATTCCAAATACCAAACCAACATGCCAGATTAAATAAACGTGAAGTATTTCATAAATTGTAGCCATCTTGCAAGATAGTCACTCATACTGCATAGTGAATAGTGCAGCAGCGTTGTGAAGACCATACGCTAATGTATACTAGCATAATAATGATAGGAGCAATGCAAGGAAATTGCTCATAATGGATGATTAGAGATGGACAGATATAAGAGTCCAGCAAATCGACAGATAAACAGATTGCTCTGAGTTAGTGGAGTGTGCAAGTATATTGTAGTAGCCTACCATTGAAGTTGGTGTTTGCACAGTGTTCATTTCCACCATGGTTGTTAGGCTCCCAAGGAGACCAGTTGGAATAGTCAAACGGGCTGCCATCAGTCCAGTACCATGTGTGACCCTGCAAACCGAAACAAAATCTCTTACAACTTGTCTTTATCCCAAAGTAAATTTGGACATTTACCCATGTGTGCTAAATGTGCAGGACCAAATTTAGCCTGCCCATAAAATTTGAGGCAGGGAGAGTGTAACAGGGACCATAATGGCATGCAAACGTCACGTAGACTAAAATTCTGTCTACGCCAGAGTAGCTCACCCTTTCAATCAGATAAGATTTTGGAGTGATACAGTAGAAGGCTGAAACAGTTAACAATCCAGTATAAGAAATTAGACACACTGCAAGAGTTTACCTCAAAGGATCCCCCAGCCCCAATCCATGTCCACTCCCTATTCCCTGACAAGTGACCTACAAAGCGTGCCTCGGCCATGTTGTGGATGGATGCAAGATGACCTCCCTGACCCGAGCAGTGTCCCTGAAGGTCAACCAGCATTCAGATCAGAATGTAATTTATGGCATAGTCAAATGTAAGGCAGGTCAATCCAAATAATGGAATAAAAAACAATCAGCATTCAGAAACAGAGAAAGATCATACACATGAAAATAATTTATTTTGTTTACTTTTCTGTTTTTACACTTTGTTATTCACCTCTGCATCAGACCAAGTAAGCAGTTGACTAAAAAATCTGAAGCAGCGATTTCCATGGCTGCTCCATCCAGACTGGCATGCTGAACGTTTTTCCACAACGGTCAGCTCTGAGAACAACAGTCAGGGTCAACATACTCAGAGAGATCATGTGCATCATGCAGCAGTTCTGAATCTTAAGACTAATTTGGTACAGTAAAAATGAGACTGATGAGTAAAACTGTCAAATACACTAGATGTCTTATAGGAACAACAGTTTATCAAATCAAAAAGTGGTTACTGCATCTACCCAAAACACAAAATCAACCTTTTGAAAACCACTATTACTCCCAACAAACAATGAAACTCCAAGGCACTCTCGTTTGAAAACGTTAAAAAGCCTTTATTGTTATGGCTTGGTCATATCAAACTTCTAAAAACTCTAACAATAAAGGCTTTTTAACGTTTTCAAACCGAGAGTGCCTTGGAGTTTCTTTGTTTGTTGGCATTCAGTATCCCATCCAAAGAGCACCTCAAACTTTTGAGTCCAGGAAGCGCTCCTCTACCCCCATTTGTTTAACCACTATTACTATTACGATACTACCAGCATTATCCACTACCACTACTATTACTACTGCAACAACAAGTATAGTGAATAGTAAGGGTGGAAATGTAGCATTTATTTACGTAAGTGGAGGGGAGTTTGTATTAAATATTTACAAAACAAGAGTAAAATATTTATATTTATTCTTAATTTGGTGTTTGATGTGATTGCACTGCCTGCCACCACCATTAGTCTCAATAACATTTACTCAAAAAAAATATGTTCTGTTCGTGCCATGAGAAAAATGGCTAGCAAAATGTGTTATCAGAGCTACAGCACTTTATGGAACAGGAGATACAAGCTCACCTGGAGACACTTCAGTTTCACCTGGACCACCATCAGACTCGGCCTCTGGAGAACAAGGAGTTAGTAGTCAGTATGTTAGTATGTTTCTCCACATCCAGTTATTTTTTAATTATATAGACTGTTGTTCATATCCATGCATTTTTTAATGTACTTTCAAAGCATCCTCTAGAACTGTAATAGTATGATAAACGTATAATAAATGCTTAATGGCGTACTCCACTGACCTGAAGCCATGCTCAAAGCAAACATGGCATAGAGAAGAGAGATAACTGGCAAAATCGCCATGGCAGTTACTTATTCTGAAACAAACACACACAAACACACACACACACACACACACAGTGACACAACTGCATGCAATAAAAATATTATACAAAAAAAAACATGACACGAGAGCTTAGAGAGAAACAATAAAGTCGGTGGTGTGATGCTCACCTGTTTATGAGGGGATCTTTGAGAGCCTCCGAAGGATTTGGTGAGGATGAGGACAGCTAAGCAGCCTTTATAGTTAGATAGTGAAAGCAGCTCCATGAGGTAAATAGCGTTATTAAAATAACCAGCATTCAGTGGCCATTTCATATTTGCCAACAGCAAATAATTCCTTATTTACATGACCAAAGTAAACATGGCAGGATGGTGAGATGAACACGGATAGAGGTGTGAAAAAGAGACAGGAAAAGCAGGCTCATTAAGGAACCTCCCAGAGGTCCTGCTGCTCTAACACCTTGTCCAAACTGGACGCGACGCGAGCGAACATTAGCGATAGAATCCGTTTAATTACATTGTTTTCAATTGGAGTGTCCTGACTGAAGCCACGCGAGCAGTGATGCAATGCAGCGTTTTTGAGGGAACTTTTGTCGGACGCCCTGCTTTTATTTTCTTTTTGTCGCTCGCATTGCTCTGCTATTTTGAATGAGAAATATGGAATCCCGTGACGCAACACAATGGCATAATATTAACGGATTCAGTGTAGACAGACAACATTGACAGTCGCTCGCTTGGATCCGGTTAGGTGTTAGGCTGCTGCTCCTACTTCACGCCATAGTTCTCGTGGAGGGCCAAAACTCTGAGCATGTTTACATCTTATCTAGTAATAGTCTGATATTAATCCAATCAACCCTTTCATGCACGCATTATGAAAAAAATGTCTAGATCTTTTTTATATTGATTTTATTAGGCCTACTCTATGAGCCTAATATTGAAAAGCAATTTAATTTGTTTTTAATATGATTTTATATAGAAGTTACATTACTGTCCACGTATGTAATTTTTTTAGTAGAACCCCTCTACTACCGCCATACTGTCCACCCACCCCTCTACTACCCCACCCACCCCTCTACTACCCCATACCCACCCCTCCACTACCTCCATACTGTCCACCCACCTCTCTACTACCCCACCTAACCCTCAACTGCCCCCACACCCACCCCTATATTACCTCCATGCTACCCACCCAGCCCTCTACTACCCCCATACTACCCACCCACCCCTTTACTACCTCCATATTACCCGCCCACCCCTCTACCCCCATTACTACTCACCCACCACTCTACTATCTCGCCCACCCCTCTACTACCACCTTTTTTACTCATATTACCCAACCCTCTACTACCACCACTACCCTACCACCCCTCTACTACATCCATACTACCCACCCCTCTAGTACTACCCCACCCACCCCTCTAGTACTCTCATACCCACCCACCCCTCTATTACCCCCATATTACCATACCACCTTGGCATTACCACATGTAATTAGGTCATTATGAATATGTTTACCAAATGTTTGTTTCCTTGTAATTTAAAGTAGTTAAAATCATATTTAAACAATAAAAATAAAAACAAATCCTAGTAACAAAATCTGATTTTTGGTCATTTAACTCCTCTGTTGCGCAACGTCCACATACGTGGACAGTTGCTTTTTAGGGTCTACAAACTCCATTTAACATCAATGTTAAATGTAGGCATGGAATATTCCAGTCTTAGTCACATTATTGAGGTGCGTTGTGTACAGTGTACAGTGCAACCAGGATGTTTTCTCATCAATCTACAATGCTCGAATACTCATGCAGGTGTTTGGAGTGTTTTGTATGATGCTTGCAATTGAGCTCTGGTGCATCCAACATCTATCAATAGGCCTAATCCTTGAGATGCTTCCACAACTCCATTGGAGTCCACCTGTGCCTAAATGAGATCATTGGTTCTGGTTCATTAGGAGACACACATCTCTTTATATAAGGTCTCACAGTTGGTGTATGTCAGAGTGAAAATCAAGCCACAAGGTTGTGAGAATTGTCCGTAGACCTGCAAAACAGGGTTGTTTGTGACCACACAGATCTGGAGGATACACGAAAAATGTTGCAGCATTGAAAGTGCCCAAAAGCACGGTAGCTTCCATCATTCTCAAATGGAAAAGTTTGGAACAATCAATAGTCTCCCTAGATCCCTAGATCCCTAGATCACTAGATCCCTCGATCACTAGATCCCTCAATCCCTCGATCCCTAGATCCCTAGATCACGCTGACTCTTGATGGGATGTGGTCAGTTGGACTACATGGACGAGGACTTTTCTGGTTTTGTTTGTTTTTATTGTTTGTTTTATTTTTTTGTTTGTTTGTCTGTCTTGTATGTCTTGGTGTCACGGGTACGCTGGCGATTGCGCCGCTCTGTTCGGCATCTTTTGTATTATTTTGTAAATTTGTTTGCTCATTGTTGTCACGGTATACACTGGTGACTACGCCACTCCGTTCAGCACTGTCTCTGTCTTTTGTAAAGCGCTTTCAGGGCTCATGTCTGTGACAACAGCAGCGCTCCGAGCTGGATAGGGCAGGCATGCACCGATGGGCAGGTGGATCGAGTCTTTGACTGGATAGATCCACAAAAGGTGGCAGAACAGGTAAAAATACTACGAGCCATAACAATAGATATGAATCACTGGTGTCCTCATGTGGGGTGTAGGTATTAAAGTGGCAAATTTATGAAAAAAAATAAATGCCCCCTGTACTTAAAGGAAGAACATTCATTTATTTACGAAACATTATTCATTCACAAAGAAAATTGGTGTCCTTAAAGGTTGGAGTTTTCCTCATTTATTTAATTAAGGCATTAAGATTACTTTTCAAAAGATGATTTCTTATTTCTCTTTTTAGTCAACTTTAGCATGGGTGTATTCACTAATGCCGAGCACTGTAAATCTTTCATACAGACCTTTTCCAGACCTATTCTCTGTCCTTGTGTCTACCATTATGAGGGGTTATAGACATACTGTAGGACTGTTTTTCAGGAGCAGAAATGTCATGTGATGGATAAGGGCATCCGTGTCTTGGTACACAACAAGGATGTCAAGGTTTGAAATCAAACATATCTGTTAGTTCTACTGAATAACACAAAGAGGAAATACCAACCATGTCTCATTGGCACCACGTTCAAAACAAACAAGAATGGTCTGATGAGCATTGCAAACATTTCAGGTGACCACTATCTAACAAGGACCAAGACAAACACAAACACAAGTTCTTAAATACACAAGAATCTAACCCAGGAACACTTTTACCACCCGCAAATGAATTTGTTTTGCACTTCGTTTGTATTGCACCATCATGGGAAAGAGTCTATCCGGGTCTCTAAGGTGCCTGAGGAGATCTAATCATTGCACCCAGTACTGTCTACCAGCTTGCAAACAGTAGGCCTATACACTACTGTATGTACTGCATGAAGTCTGATTAACATGGAGCTGCCAATTAAACAAATGAAGTATTCACCTTGTGTCATAATGTCTAGTTCATTATGAATTCATCATGTGTTCAGTATTTACTACTGGCACATATTAATCATACCCTTAAAACTCTATGAAGAAAAGCACATGTGTTAATCATCATTAAGTAATGTTGGAAACATGGATTAACTAGAAATGCAATTAAAGGAATTGCCCGTGCATAAAAGTCATACCAATATGGTCCATTAGATGACCTACGTTACAAAGTTTGAATGAAGTTTCTAAGTTAAACAGTTCAAGATAAATAGCGCACAGAAAAAGTAGTAAGCGGAATAAGAAGAAGAAGCTTAGGAAGAACAGTACAGTGCACAGGGCATTACAGCACAGTCATGTACTGTAATGATTGACTGGATGCTGCAAATGCATTGCAAATTCAAAATCAGTGTGTCAGTCAGTTTGTACTGTAATGATTGACTGGATGCTGCAAATGCATTGCAAATTCAAAATCAGTGTGTCAGTCAGTTTCATAGGCAATTCCTAATTCAGTCAGACAAGCATAATAAAACACATGCAGTAAAATATCACCTCTCTTATCAGCTGAGACAAACAACTGGTAAAGCACTGAGGGGTTTAGCACAGCACCCACTGCACAACAGAGAGGCTCGGAGGCACAAAGTGCCCCATCACTGAAGAGCAGCTCCAGCGCCCAACATGGTTAGGATGGAGCCTCAAATGATGAAAGTCCACCAACACTAACAATCTGTCAGAGAAGAAAACATCTCTCCTCGCATGTAAAAGCCTCTCATCGTCAGGCCTACATCAAACTTTGCTTTTAGTCGTGACTGTAGTTTCAGCTATTTAATATGTAACACTCTCTCTCTCTCTCTCTCTCTCTCTCTCTCTCTCTCTCTCTTTTTAAATATATACACGTATATATATATATATATATATATATATATATATATATAGAGAGAGAGGGGGTATAAATATGTATACTGTATATAGATAGATAGATAGATAGATAGATAGATTGAATTTCCCCTTGGGGATCAATTAAGTATCTAGATAGATAGATAGATAGATAGATAGATGCATATACAGTATTATATCTATCTATATGAATATACAGAGAGAGTAAGGGGAGTTTTACATGAAATAGCACTGATGCATAGAACTTAATGTAGAATGCATCAGTTAATATCATTCCCAAAAGAATGTGCTTCTTGGAACAGTCTGGGATGACACAGCATCAAGAGAAGGTCAAGGACTATTGAACTGCACCTCAGTGATTTTGTGTTTCTGCCACGTTAAAAAAAAAACCCTGCCATTATCAGAATCAGCGGAGTGTGAAACGCTTCTCGGGGCTGTGTGCTCTGAGGGGCTTCCTGAGTCAGCTCTATCGGCGGGACACACAGCCAGCGGTCAGCACGGCACGGCAGGACACGGCAGGGCAGGACACGGCACGGCACGGCAGGACAGAGTTCTAGTTTAGTTTTGGATGGCCAGCGCAGGTCACCGGCGGTCCTGTCTGGATCGCTATAGTGCTAGGCGCGCTGCCGATTCAATATTGTCCTGCCGTGCCGTGTCCTGCCGTGCCGTGCCGTGCCGTGTCCTGCCGTGCCGTGTCCTGCCGTGCCGTGCCGTGCCGTGTCCTGCCGTGCCGTGTCCTGATGAGCGCACACTGCGCTGGCCAACCCGAGGGCTCCGAGGGCCATCCAAAACTAAACTAGAACTCTCAGGGAGTTCACCTGATGAGCACACACTGGTTGTCGTGGCGTTGCCATAGCACTCGGTAGGTCTGATTGGCCAGCGCGTAGATATGAGGAGGCAGCTGATTGGTCAGGGTATATGATGATGTCATATGAGGGGGGGAGTTGGCCCCGCCCACCAGTGCTGTAGACATACACACTATACACACACACACACACACACACACACACACACACACACACACATACATTATACACACTTACATGTAAGTAACTAAAAAAGCATTCAGAGAGCGCAGCTACCTCCGGCTGTATTGTTCTTCCTAGGTTGTCATACATTTGAATAGACTGGGTGTTCCCATCCTGCCTTGCAAGGTGATTTCATTCACGCTGCTAAGGCAGTCTGGAAACTACCACCCTAATTTTTGCCTGAGATAGGGGACCAATCACAGAACAGGGGAGGAGGCAAGACGATGATAAGCTTTGCACAGACGCATTTGATAGACATCCGTGGCGCCCAATGAACGGATCTGGGCTTTTTTTTTTTCAAATACCAGAAAAGTCTGGTTGCCAGACCACGTCTCATTTGAGAAGTAGTAGGCGCTAGCCAGGCTAACATTTGAACCTAAACTATTCAGATCGCCACCACGTGGCCATTACCATGCCAAGCGAAAAACAAAAACGGATTCCCAACGCTGCTCCCGATCACTCCCAAAATGTAATTGTTTCTTCCTTGCGTCATTTCTGACCTTCCTTGAATTCCATCCATAATTGTTTGAGTTATCTTGCTAACAGACAGACAGACAGACAAATAAACAAACAAACAGACATACGCCGGTCCCCGATGAAAACATAACCTCCTTGGCGGAAGTAATAATCATAACTCTCAGGGAGCCTGCCACTTTATCAGATGAAGCAGCAAATCCCCCCCAAAAAGATGGAGGTTGCAGGGAAGAGTTTGATATCCCTAGATAGTGACAGACATCCCTGAGAGATACCTAGGACACACACACACCATTATCCCCACCACACACACTCACAGCGAAAAGTCACAGACAGAGAAGCACTCTTACACAAAGGCAAGCGTGCATACACAAACTCATTTACATACATAAAAGTTGCAGTAGGGGATGGAGTAGACAATGGAAACAAAAGCGTGATTTATATTTGCAGAGAAAATGTGCAGGACTGATAGGCGGTCATATTGTAGGCCATATTGTGTACCGCTTTGCGGTACATCTAGTTTTACATCAAGATCAAAAATTTTAGTTGATAATGTTTTCAGTATAAAGAGACTTACCTTGAAGCCTGTGGGTGGGATGAACAGTTGTCTTTCAAACTGCCTCTGCACGTAATAGGCCAGCATTTGTGACCAATCGTAGCTGGTCGGCAAAACGGCAAATACATCCTTCTTTAAAATGAATGACTTGAGTGGTTCTTTCTGCTCAACCTTCAAAGAAAAGCCCAAGTCTAACTCTTCCAAAGCCGATTAAAACGAGCACGCTTTGTTAGCCTCATCCATCTTTCGTTTTTCTCTATGGTTGTGCAACACGGTCTCACACCCAACTCGAACGAGGACACATGGGCCAGCCCCCTGGCGTCAATATCGGAAGCCAAAGGTGAGCTAAGGCGGGCTCAAGGACTCTGTACACAGATAGAGCGTTCTGATTGGACCTACTGGCCTGGAGTCGAACGCAGGCTTGGCCTCAACGGTGCGACCCTAGACCATCCCGCTAGGCAAAAATATTTTTGCCCGCTAGGGTGCATCTAGATTTCTAGGCTAGACTTACCTAGCAGTTTCTCATAAAATCATTTGACTTAAATTAAGAGGAGTTTGACTTATTTTTAAGACGCATCCTGAAAGCAAGCAAATTTCTCTACCAGTGCGATGCAGTGCATCTGTCAATACTAGATGATGGGAATACCAACATTATAAGTAGCCTACTTTCAGGTTGGAACGAGGAGCACAGACGAAGAGACACTTCAAAGTTTAATTATTCAGTCTGCCTTGCACCTCTGCCTCAGCTGCTAAGTTGGAGTAGTGCAGCTTCTTATGCTAATACGCTTCTTCGATGGCCTCCCAGGGAACTGTCAGTTCTATGATGTGAATTAGACCAAAGAGCAAGGTCTGGACGAAGGGTGCTACTGCAATCTCCGAAAGAAAAATGAGACAAGTTCAAGAGACAGACAAGATTCAGTACCATGATTCAGAGATGAGATGCACAGTTGATGATATGTAGCAAGGCCATATTAAATACCTTAATAGTTAATGACGCATGAACGTCATGTTCCTGCGTGCAGAGAGATTGAAAGTGCAGTGTACATGTCTAGGATTTTGGAGCAGAGATAACTCAGTGCCTTTGAGTCCCCTGTATTCTGCCCTATTTGTACGAATGGTGCAAGCCAACAAGCAGCTAACACTGATTGCCTCCGAGACAGCAGGGCCACGGGCCCTCTGCTTTCTCTCCCAGCAGTACAGGGCGGGACCTGCTCTCTCCAAGGGTACTTGCCGATAGGCCCTTATCTCCCTACATTACAGCACATGCTTTGGCCCCACTGATCTATAAAGAATACCTGGATAGTCATCTACGTCAAAATTCTGAAGCCTTCATGGCGGCGGCCATTATGGGACCACTTGCCATAGGAATGCATAGACAGTAAAAGACAGTAAAAGAATGTTGCCGTTCTGCAACAATGGAATTGGAACACCTCGCCGCCATTATGGGACCACTCGGGACAGTTCCATTGGCTTCATTGTTGATGGGTCAGCAACAATGAGATAGTCTATCCAGGTATTCTTTATAGATCAGTGTTTGGCCCACTTGAGGCTCTGATCTGGCCCACTTCAGGCTCTGATCTGGCCCAGCTCTGGCTCTGATCTGGCTGGATATCATGTGAGCGTGAGGCACTGAGATGGTTGTATGAGCAATGAGCAGAATAAACAGTGAGTTCCTGGACCAAAGAGATGATGGCGGTCTGTATTGTTTCTCCTGTGAATGTTAAGTGCTAGCTATAACCACATTGGTGACTGTTACAATGTTAGACTGCTGCAGAGTCAAAGATGACTAATGCTACAACAGCCATTTAGATACAATGTCAAGAAAGCCCGAGCTCCTGTTGTCCAGACTTACCTGAAGTCAGTGTTTACATAAACTAGCACTGGACCTGTGTAACGGGTGCTAGCTGGTTAGCTATGCTGTAGAACGTTAGTAAACCTCACTCCCCGACGCTTCAAGAGCGCTGCTGGCATGAAAGCTAGTAGCCTGGGCTTTTAGCTGGATTGTTAGCACGCTCGATTACCGATCCGAGGTGCTGGTGTCTCGCGGATTCGACCCCGGGCGTGTGCAGGGCTGGACCGCGGTGGTTCCACACAACGCAGGTTACACCGGCTCTCTTGTACCACATTCTACCATGTGTGACCTGTAAAAAAAGACAACGCAAACTTGCACTATTTGCTACACCTCATAACCTACAGAAGTCAGCATGTATCCAGACCAGAACAAGCCATAACCTCAACATTTCACACTTCCATGGCACCATCCCACCCCCACCTGCTCTCCTTTGTGGACTTTGAGCAGTGTGAGGTCTGACCATGTCCATTTGAGGACCATCAGCTGTGTGAAGAGAGCTCATACATATGGAATTCCCTCCCACATCAGATTTGCATTCCAAAAGCCCTTGCAGCTGATTGGTTAGGTGTGAGCTCTAGAAGCTAATGGGGCAGGCAAAAGGACTATATTATGAACACACAACAGACTGGGGTCTCAATACTGAAGTCACATTTGGGACACCTATCTACAGGACTACATCTGTCTTTGTATTGAAGGATTGTTTGATTGCTATTATTTTCCAAACTGACTTTTGAAATGTCAGGATCTGACCAGCTCACGGCAGTGAAGAAGGAGAATGAAGAAGAATTTGATGATTTCCTACAAGAGTATCTGTTTACAACTCAGAAAGAGAATGAAGAACCTGAACTGGAACATGAATGTAAGACTGAACTATCCATGTTAGTACAGGAAATTAAAAAGGAAGACATATCTTCAGATCTTCATGATCACAGAGATTATTTTCCAAAAGGTGAGTTTCTGAACAGTTTGTATTATGATTTAAAAAAAAAAATTGCAATGTGAATATATATTATTGCAAACACTCAATTTGGTATTATGTTGTAGGAGACATTCAAAGGAATCAAGCTATTAAATCAGAGCACAGGAAGGAAAAAGGAAACCAAGTGTGTCACAAGCACTCATGTAGCAAGGAGACTTCATACCAGAAATTACACCAAGAGTTGGAAACCAGGGAGGAACTGCTTACTGACCATCAGATTACAGATTCTGGAGACAAGCTACATCAATGTTCTCAGTGTGGAAAAGCCTTGATTGATAAGTGTGCTCTTAAGAAACATCTGATGATCCATTCTGGAGAAAAGCCACATCAGTGTTTGCAGTGTGGAAAAGACTTTACACACAAGGGTGATCTCAAGATACATCAGAGGGTCCATACTGGAGAAAAGTCACATCAGTGTTTGCAGTGTGGAAAGACCTTTACACAAAAGGGTAATCTCATGCGACACCAGATGAACCATTCTGGAGAAAAGCCATACCAGTGTTCTCAGTGTGGAAAGGCCTATACACACAAGGATTATCTCAAGAGACACCAGATGATCCATTCTGGAGAAAAGCCACATCAGTGTTTGCAGTGTGGAAAGGCCTATAGACACAAGGGTGATCTCAAGATACATCAGAGGGTCCATTCTGGAGAAAAGCCACATCAGTGTTTGCAGTGTGGAAAGGCCTTTAGACAAAAGGGTAATCTCAAGAGACACCAGATGATCCATTCTGAAGAAAAGCCACATCAGTGTTCTCAGTGTGGAAAAGCCTTTACATACAAAGAAAATCTCATGAGACACCAGATGATCCATTCTAGAGAAAAGCCACATCGTTGT
This sequence comes from Sardina pilchardus, assembly GCF_963854185.1. Taxonomy (NCBI): domain Eukaryota; kingdom Metazoa; phylum Chordata; class Actinopteri; order Clupeiformes; family Clupeidae; genus Sardina; species Sardina pilchardus. Next base: position 31,936,046 of record NC_085006.1, read on the forward strand.
TTGCAGTGTGGTAAGGCTTTTACAGATAGAAATACTCTTAAGAAACATCAGATATCCCATTCTACAGAAAAGCCACACCAGTGTTCGCAGTGTGGAAAGGCCTTTAAACAGAAGGGTGTTCTCAACAAACATAAGATGATCCATTCTGAAGAAAAGCCACATCAGTGTTCTCAGTGTGGAAAGGCCTTTAAACAAAAGGGTGATCTCAAGAAACATCAGATGATCCATTCTGAAGAAAAGCCACACCAGTGTTCGCAGTGTGGAAAGGGCTTTAAACAAAAGGGTGATCTCAACAAACACCAGATGATCCATTCTGAAGAAAAGCCACATCAGTGTTCTCAGTGTGGAAAGGCCTTTGCATTGAAGGGTAATCTGAAGAAACATCAGATGATCCATTCTGAAAAAAAGCCACATCTGTGTTTCCTGCGTGGAAAGGCTTTTACAGATACAAATGCTCTTCAGACTCATCAGATGATCCATTCTGGAGAAAAGCCACATCAATGTTCTCAGTGTGGAAAGGCCTTTGCATTGAAGGGTGATCTCACGGTACATCAGAGGATCCATACTGGAGAAAAGCCATATCCATGTTCTCAGTGTGGGAAGTGTTTCAGAGTCAACTCAGATCTCAGGAAACACGAGAGGATTCATACTGGAAACAAAAGCATACCACACTAGGACTTTCACAACTGGCTTAATTGAACAGACATCAGAAACTTCTGAAGAACTGAATGGTAATTGGATGCGAGTCCCAGCAGAAGACCCATTGTGTAGGAAACTCTTTGAGATTTTTATCCAGCGTGGAAAGGCTTCCACTCAAAGTGCTCTTAAGAGACATTTGCAGGGTACTTTAGACAACTAAAACAAATTGCTTTCTATACAAAAGTGATATAATGTTAGCTGATTGTGTTATGCTATGGTTAAGCATGGATTTGTAGTGAAGTATGTTTTTCTTTTGAAAGGTTGATCTCATTTTGTCTTTAGATGATGCTGAAGTCATTAAAACTCTGGCACAGTCTTGCCAGCACCCTTAACCTCCGTGTCCATGTTTATTATGATCGCCACAAAGCATCATACATACATACACACAGGTACACACACCTTCACATTCATGCACATACCCACACATATGCATAAACACACACACACACACACACACACACACAAAGACACACACATACACACATAGAAGACAGGCAAGCATAGCTTGCATGATATGGTATGATGGAAGTATCTCAAGTCACATGCCAAGTCACATAAGGAAGATATTGACCATTAGACAACATATCAAGTGAGTTGGCATGCACTGAGATACTTCCATCATACCATATCATTGACAATCATTTGTTCTATAATGTACTTCCATTGAAACGCATTGATTTTGACTTGACTTGATTTCCTCATTTCTGAGGTGATATGAAGTGATATCAAATATTCCCTTTGCATAGGCTTTTGGTATCCAATATAGAAGCAAAATTCAGCAATTATTTTGAAGTTGACTGTACCTATTGTTCAGATTTAGTTTTCTAGAAATATATGCAAATTATTGCATATTTAAGTAAAACTGGTCTCATTTGCATATCTAAACATCACATTTCAAACCTGCAATACAAAAAATCTTTGCCTTAATGTGAGTAAACAACTGTGAAAGTTTCAATTTGATATCTATAGTTTAAAATTTTACCCATTTCACCTGTAGTAAATCTCAATGGCAAAATGCATTGGAAATTGCTACCTTTGACCTTGAATAAAAGTATGTTCCACTAAATATAAATGGGTAGATTTTTAATATGTGATGCAGGAGGGTTTAAGGATCAATAAAAAGTATGAACCATTACTATTGCAATTAGTTTAAGTTTTGGCCCTTTTTTGAGCTAGATTGACTGGCCTACAATGTAAAACACTCAGAATCTTTTGAATAAAATAAATGTGTATCTTTTAGAAAGCAAATACTGCTTTCTGAACAGCTGCATCAACGTGCCAGCACATCCTCTGGTAATAGTTCAGATTTTCTTGTTGTTGAAGCTAACAATGGGATCTGAAAAGTTTCTGCAGCCGCATTAAGCACTCATTCACAGCTGTTCCATTGCTAAATGCGCTCTTGTTTTGAACCAAAATCCACGCACTCTTTAACGAACACTCATTTGCCTGTGATCACGCGAGTAGACTTGTCAGTGTGTTTTCAACTTGATAATAGTCTACCTTCGCCAATGAGGTTTGAATCAGGGTTTGCGTTTGTTTGTCTGTTTGCTAGCAAGATCAGTCAAAAACGTATTGGTGGAAGGTCTGAAGTTACCTAAACAAGAAACGATTACATTTTGGGAATGATCTGAATAACCGTCTGGATTCAGGGGGGTGTGCGGGGGTCTGCGCTCTCGGACTCGGAGTGCTTTTCAAGTTTGATTTGCCCTCACTGCGGACTTCTGCGCGTAGGCTAGGGCATACCTTTCCTCAAATTACCCGTGTTTGATCTCATGTGACGCTAACGTCACCATTTTTGTAATCAACACCACAGTTTCACAGCACATATTCACTCACAGCAGAACGGACATATTGGTCCGTCTATTCATCTTTAAAAGTTCGGTTTTCACCATCTATTTTTGGGCAAGCCATTTTCTCTCATCTCCTCTCTCTCCCGCTAGACCTATTCTCTGTTGCTGAAACGTAAACAATCAAGTTGATTGGCTTGGCTACTGATGATGCTCTTTCATAATATTAGGCCGACAATTTTAACGGGTCCGGACAGAACCGTAACTGGGTCCGGACCCAGATCGCGGTCCGCCATTTGGTGATGCCTGGTATAGAAGTAAACTCCCTCGCCTTGGCCCACTTTCTCTCTCTCTCTCTCTCTCTTGTGTGCGCTCAATGGACACCCACCCCTCGATATGCACATTTAATAAAACATTCACAATCGTGAAAAAGCAATGACGCATAAAAGACGACTAGCTAAATTATTATTAAATCCGGTCGGCATCATTAGCATGCTGCACATGTGATTAAAACTCTTGCATTCAAGTTGACTGATCAACTCCAAGACTCAAAAGGGCCTGTCCCAAGGAGAAAAAGTATTACCCTACCTTGAAACTTAAATACACGTGGGGAAACTGAACAGTCCAACCAGTAGATAAGCTAGCCAGCTATGCTACTTTGATTACGATACTTTGAGGCTTTACTAGACAGAGGTAGGCCTAGTTGTAATACGAATAGTAGGCTACAATCTGCATAAAGTGTGCTGTCATGAATGGCAGAAATTTCAGTATATGGAATATATTAAGAAAAGAAAAAAATATATACACACACATTCTTTATATATTGTGTTTAAAATGAAGACAAGCTTTTTCTACACCTTATTGTTAAAAAAATACACATTATATGAAAGGAGAGCATACAAAGGTGACCTTTTGGCATTAAAGGTGATGCAATGAAAAATGTGGGTGCACATACATTTTTATACTTTTAAAAGAAAAGTTAGGCGCACCAGTGCAACCAACCAAAAGTCTGGAGCCCTATGTTTAACGTAAATAGTCATTTGCAACTTCATTTGTTTACGCACTGATTGTACATTATTTACAGCAGTGTGGTTGTGGGATTGAGAATGCAGTCGCCTGACATGCACTATTTGCACTCAAATACAAATGTGCTTTGGTAAGCTGATCAGCCTAGAGTGTAGTTTTTATATATTTTATTTGCCATGGTAATGGTCTTAATTTTTGTTCTTAGAGGTCTTTAAAAGGTCCTTAAAGAGTCACTGCACCCTAAAATATGTTTTTTGAGCTGTTGATTGATTGAAAATACTCATAAGTGTTGAACTGTACTATTACCAGGGTTAATATTGACAAAAATCGTGTTTCTCGACAAAAGTAACATTTCGTCTGATTTTGTATTGGAGATATTGCTCTCCGCACATACTACAGTTTGAAACATGCCATGGCATCTTGGTCCAAAATGCTATTGGAATGCTGACGAAGTCCTGTACTTCTCGTCCAACACTACGTCACCGGGTCGTTACAAATTAGGAATGAAACGCCCCAACACCTGCTGCCCTGATTAGCCTACCTGTGATAAGCCATGTCAAAGATAATTAAGGGCGGAGCAAGATACTTCATGAGAAGCCACTTCCTGGAACCCGAATCGCAAGAGGGGGGGTCAAAATCCCCCTTTATGCAGAGCAGAGGCAGCAACTGTTCCATTGAAGTCTATGGACATAGATCAGAATTTCAACTATATGCTAAAATCTCCATTCTCTAGAGTTAGGAATGTGAATTTTGGGCACGGTTTCATGACCCTCAACCCCTTCTGACCACTTCAGGTACCTTTTTAGCATTTTTGAGCATTCCCGTCTGGAGAAAATCGACTTTATATCAGGTGTGCCCCTCTTGTTTATTCTGCTTATTGGCCGGTTGCTACATACGCTCTACCTTGACAACACATTAGCCAGCCAGCTGAATCAAATCCTGATTTGTGCTAACGACGATCAGATGGCGCTGGGGTAACTTAATGAGAGCAGCGACATATTTCCATTATTCCATTGATGTTTTTATTCAATTCCTTGAAATGTATGCTTTGTGTGTGTTACTTCCATATTAGAACTAATAAATGTAGAGGGCTTGAAAGAGCAGCAAGATTATTTTGGAACATCATCAAGCATTGATAATCGAGTGCTTGATTTTGTACACCTGTGGAAAGGGACCTGATGAAACCCATGAATACGTCTGACACGCAATGACGCGCCTCTTTATGCAGAGGAAGTGATCCCCGTTTTGCGCCCATAGACATGAACTACGACGACGTATCTTGCTACGCCTTAAGGATCTTTGGCCATGTCTGCAGCACTCATTCCCAGATTGACACGAAATCACCATGGTTGATTGGTTGCAGCAGTGCTGCACTCCCTCTCCAAATTTCAGAATGTCTCGCCCATTTTGAAAGCCTTTTTCAGAAATGTGAAGTGGGTGGAGTTATGGGGTGAAGTGACTCTTTAAAATCATTACATTTGTTGATCAAAAATGTGCAGACACCCTGTGACTAGAACAAGTCATAACCTTTACATTTCACACTTCCATGGCACCACCCCACCCCCACCTGCTCTCCTTTGTGGACTTTGAGCAGTGTGAGGTCTGACCATGTCCATTTGAGGACCATCAGCTGTGTGAAGAGAGCTCATACATATGGAATTCCCTCCCACATCAGATTTGCATTCCAAAAGCCCTTGCAGCTGATTGGTTAGGAGTGAGCTCTAGAAGCTAATGGGGCAGGCAAAATCTATATTATGAACACACAACAGACTGGGGTCTCAATACTGATGTCACATTTGGGACACCTACTGTATCTACAGGACTACAACTGTCTTTGTATTGAAGGATTGTTTGATTGCTATTATTTTCCAAGCTGACATTTTAAATGTCAGGATCTGACCAGCTCACGGCAGTGAAGAAGGAGAGTGAAGAAGAATTTGATGATTTCCTACAAGAGTATCTGTTTACAGCTCAGAAAAAGAATGAAGAACCTGGACTGGAACATGAATGTAAGACTGAAATATCCATGTTAGTACAGGAAATTAAAAAGGAAGACATATCTTCAGATCTTCATGATCACAGAGATTATTTTCCAAGAGGTGAGTTTCTGAACAGTTTGTATTATGATAAAAAAAAATGCAATGTGAATATATATTATTGCAAACACTCAATTTGGTATTATGTTGTAGGAGACATTCAAAGGAATCAAGCTATTAAATCAGAGCACAGGAAGGAAAAAGGAAACCAAGTGTGTTACAAGCACTCATGTAGCAAGGAGACTTCATACCAGAAATTACACCAAGAGTTGGAAACCAGGGAGGAACTGCTTACTGACCATCAGATTACAGATTCTGGAGACAAGCTACATCAATGTTCTCAGTGTGGAAAAGCCTTCATTATTAAGAAAGATGGCTATGGCTATGGCTATGGCTATGGTTATTTAGCAGACGCCTTTGTCCAAAGCGACATACAAATAAATAGCAATACAAATTAAATAACAGTGAACAATTACAAAAAAGGGAGAATAGCAATATTATCAATACAACAATCATTTAAGCACTAATCTAATGAGAAATAAAACAATGAAATGACAAAAGCAATCAAATAAGTCACTCAGTTAATTATCTAATAACAATAACTATAGCAAGGTATGGCTAAATTTAAGGACAATAGCAGAATAAATGTAAAATTTTAACAATGGACAAATTATAACAAAACAAAACTATTATACAAACCATAACACATAACAAACACTCAAAAGACTAAGTGCATATTAAACAAATATGCCTTAAGACCCCTCTTAAAAGATCCAAAACTGTTGCTTGAACGGAGAGCACTGGGCAACTCATTCCACCAACACGGAACCACTGAAGAATAGGATCTACAGATTGACCTAGCATGTATGGTTTGTCGACATAACAGACGCTCCTCAGAAGATCGCAATGGGCGGTTGGGAATGTACATCTTCATCAAAGAACTGAAGTAGCTAGGAGCAGATCCAGTCAGTGTCCTATAGGCCAGAGTGAGAGATTTAAATTTAATTCTGGCTACTATAGGGAGCCAGTGGAGAGTAACTAGGAGAGGGGTTACATGTGTCCTCTTTGGCTGATTGAAGACCAGTCGTGCTGCAGCATTCTGAATCAACTGTAGTGGTCTTAATACGCAAGCAGGTAGGCCAGCTAACAGGGAATTACAGTAGTCCAGTTTGGAGATAACCATTGCCTGTACAAGAAGCTGAGTGGAATGTTGTGTCAGATATAGGGATGGGTATTGATAAGTTTTTATCAATATCGATGGCATTATCGATTCTGCCTATCAATCCAATTCCTTATCAATTCTCTTATCGATTCCCCCAAAAATGTAGGTGCACCCACATTTTTCATTGCATCGCCTTTAACGCCAAAAGGTCACCTTTTATCGCTCTCCTTTCATATAATGTGAATGATTTTTTAACAATAAGGCGTAGAAAAAGCTTGTCTTTATTCAAAACACAATAAGCAATATACATATTCTTTATAAAGAATTATAAAGATGTATATATAGCCTACAGTGTATATATATAATATAATATAATTCTTTATATATTCTAATCTACTGACATTTCTGATATTCATGACATTCATGACTATTCATATTACAACTCTGCCTCTTTAATTCAGCTGTCGGCTTGAAGCCTCAAATTGTAAACAAAGTAGCTAGCATAGTTGGCTAGCTTATTATAGTCTACTGGTTGGACTGCACAGTTTCCCCACGTGTGTTTAAGTTGCAAGGTAGGCTAATACTTTTTCTCCTTGGGACAGGCCCTTTTGAGTCTTAGAGTTGGAAAACATTGAGATGATCAGTCAACTTGAATGCAAGAGTTTGAATCAAATGTGTGCAGTAGCCTACTCTATGATGCTAACCGAAATTAATAATGTCGCTAGTTGTTTCTATGCGTCATTGCTTTCACGATTGTGAATGTGCATGTCGAGGGGCGGGTAGGTGTCCATTGAGCGCGCACGAGAGAGGGAGAGAGAGAGAGAGCGGGCCAAGGGGGTTACTTCTATACAGTTTGGCAAAGTTGCACGCATAGTCTACAATTAAAACTTGTGAAGGAAACGTATGCTTTCACCCGAGCCGCGTCAGGTGCACCAGTGCGACCTAGAATTATTTTCAGGCACACTCTTAAACATTTTGGGCGCATATGCACTCTGGAGCCCTGGACCGAGCAACGTTAGCACCCCTCCGTAGGCTGTCGAACACATGACACTCTTGGAGCTTAATCCCATGCTTCACGGACAAATGTTTTAACATATTGCTGGTATTACTACCCTTACACGATAACAATACTGTACTGGTTGCAGACCGCAGAATTTTCATGACGTTTAGTGAAATGGAGCCAGGCTTTGGATCTCTTCCTCCTCTCGGGGTTGACTTGTAGTATGAGTCGTCGCAGAGGGCGTGTAGTAACAAAAAACTTCAGGAAAACCGGAAAAAGTCCGACGTCATGCAGGCTGAGGGAATTGTTAAGGGAATCGATAACAAAAAAGACGTACGATGTCGATGGAATTGATAAGTTAAACCCGGTTCCAAGACGGAACCGGTTATCGATGCCCAACCCTAGTCAGATAAGGTCTGATCTTCCTAATGTTGTACAGGGTATACCGACATGACTTTGCAATTGAGGCAACATGCTCAGAGAAAGTAAGTTGGTCATCAATTATGACACCCAAGTTACGTGCCGATCTAGTTGGAGTCAATGAGGATGAATCAAGCTGGATGTTCATCTGTTGGGGAATGGCTGTTTTTGCTGGAAACACCAAGAGCTCAGTTTTGGAAAGATTAAGCTGAAGGTGCTGATCCTTCATCCAGATTGAAATATCCTTCAGGCATGCAGAGATCCGATGGGAAACACTAGAGTCCTCAGGTGGGAAGGATAGGAAAAGTTGAGTGTCGTCCGCATAGCAATGATATTCAAATCCATGAAAGCGAATAATCCCACCTAAAGAAGTGGTGTAAATAGAGAAGAGGAGGGGCCCTAATACTGATCCTTGAGGGACTCCTGTAGTGAGGTCATGAGACTTTGATATCTGTCCCTGCCAAGACACGCTAAAAGAACGCCCTTTAAGGTAAGATTTGAACCAGTCAAGAGCTTTCCCAGAAATTCCCAGTTCATATAGTGTAGAAAGGAGAATGTCATGGTTAACCGTATCAAAGGCTGCAGATAAATCTAACAGAATTAACACTGATGACTGAGCAGAGGACTTAGCTACTCTCAATGCTTCAGTCACAGATAGAAGAGCAGTTTCAGTAGAATGACCACTCTTGAAACCAGACTGCATAGGGTCTAGTAGGTTATTCTGATAGAGGAAGTCACACATTTGCTTGAAGACCACTTTCTCCAAAACCTTTGACAAGAAAGGAAGAAGGGAGACAGGTCTGTAGTTCTTCACATCAGTTGAATTAAGTGTACTTTTCTTCAGCAAAGGTGTAATTCTTGCCTGTTTAAAAGAAGAAGGAACTATTCCAGAACTGAGTGAAGTATTAAATACATGTGTGACTGCCGGTATAATAGCAGGTGCTATAGACTGCAGGAGAGTAGACGGGACAGGATCCAAAGGGCATGTGGTTGGACGGCTTCGCTGAAGCAGTTGAGAGACCGCTTCCTCATCAAGAGGAGAGAAAAAGTCCAATGATGGCATCATGCTAACACCAGGCAGAGTCCTTCTTACAGGGTCATCAAACTGAGCACTTATCTTAGCAACTTTCTCAGTGAAAAATGTTGCAAAGTCATCTGCTGACAGTGAAGAAGCTGCTGGCGGTGGTGGAGGATTGAGAAGAGACTTGAATGTAGAAAAAAGTTTTCTGCTGTCAGTGGCGTTCTCAATCTTACTCTGATAGTATGTTCTTTTTGCAAGTGTGACAGTGGATGAAAAAGATGAAAGCATAGACTGGTATTTACTAAGATCATTTCTATCTCCAGATTTATGCCATTTCCTTTCAGCAGCTCTAAGTTCCTTGCGAACTGAGCGTATACTGTTTGTCAGCCATGGATGGCGAGGTTTAGAACGAGTGGGTCTTGTGGAAAGAGGACATGCTACATTCAGACAGGATGCCAGTGTAGAGCAAAGAGTCTCTGTAGCGTCATTAACCTCAAGTGATGAGAATGAACTCGGAATAGGTAGAGCAGAAGTTACTAATGTTGCAAAATGTTCACTTGAGAGGCTTCTGAGGTTCCGTCGGCATGACATCGTCGGAGCAGGAACTGTAGGGTTATCAAGGAGACGCACAGAGAATCTAATGAAGTAATGATCTGATACATGTAGAGGATTAACCCAAACGTTGTCTGCAGTACAGTTACGTAGCAGAATCATATCAAGATCCTTACCAGCCTTGTGAGTAGGAGGACTGTGAACACGTGTGATACTAAATGAGGAGAGTAAGGACAGGAAGTCAACTGAAGAGGAATTGTCCAAGTGAATATTAAAATCTCCAAGGATCAACAGAGGGCACGTATCCATTGGAATAGCAGACAGTAGAATGTCCAACTCATTCACAAAGTTGCCAAGCTGTCCAGGAGGCCGATAGATAACCACCAAGTACAATTTGTATGGTTCAGTTATCATGATGGCATGATATTCAAATGAGCAGTGGTTTTGAGTCGGCAGCAACTGAGTAAACCTCCAGTCATCAGAGATCAGAAAGCTGCCCCGCCTCCTCTACCAGAGGAGCGACAGGTATGCGAAAAAGCATAATTGGTCGACAACGCTGCAGGTGTAGCAGTATTTTCTGGCCTAATCCATGTCTCTGTAAGCGCAACCAACTGAAGTGATAGCTGTGAGGCCAGAGCAGGAATGAAATTAGCTTTGTTCACTGCAGATTGGCAATTCCACAGCCCCATAGAAAAAGTAGGATATGAAGCTTGTTGCCTTTCGGCATTAGAGCGCATACAAACTTGTTTATGTTGAATGCACATTATTACCAGTAGGATGGCAGATAACAAGACAAGGTGAGACAAGTGAACTTATCTGAGAGGTGCCTTGCTTGTGTCCTTGCTCGGTGGACTCGTCGCAGGTAGACTTGATTCGTCTTGACACGAGTAAGTCTTCACACGAGGACGGATTCACACGAGAGCTGACGCTCCAGCACAAAAGCTACTTTAAATAGTCCTAGTTGAATTAGCTGAAGACCACCCCCTCGAAAAACTCACAAGACCAATGCCAGTCTCAGCGCAATTAAACAGACGGCCGTAATGCAAACAATATCGACTACCCACCCACTACTTAGGATCAACTTGTAACTATGACAACTACATAAACAATTCCCTTAACAGCACGAAGCTCTCAAGATCTTAAGAAACATCTGATGATCCATTCTGGAGAAAAGCCACATCAGTGTTCGCAGTGTGGAAAGGCCTTTACACAAAAGGGTAATCTCAAGATACATCAGAGGGTCCATACTGGAGAAAAGCCACATCAGTGTTTACAGTGTGGAAAAGCCTTTACACACAAGGGTAATCTCAAGAGACACCAGATGAACCATTCTGGAGAAAAGCCACATCAGTGTTTTCTGTGTGGAAAGGCTTTTACAGATACAAATACTCTTAAGAAACATCAGATATTCCATTCTGCAGAAAAGCCACACCAGTGTGCGCAGTGTGGAAAGGCTTTTAAACAAAAGGGTGATCTCAACAAACATCAGATGATCCATTCTGGAGAAAAGCCATACCAGTGTTCTCAGTGTGGTAAGGCCTTTACACACAAGGTTACTCTCAAGGAACATCAGATGATCCATTCTGGAGAAAAGCCACATCAGTGTTTGCAGTGTGGAAAGGCCTTTAGACAAAAGAGGAATCTCAGAATACATCAGAGGGTCCATACTGGAGAAAAGCCACATCAGTGTTCGCAGTGTGGTAAGGCCTTTACACACAAGGTTAATCTCAAGATACATCAGAGGGTCCATTCTGGAGAAAAGCCACATCAGTGTTTGCAGTGTGGAAAGGCCTTTACACAAAAGAGTAATCTCAAGAAACATCAGATTATCCATTCTTAAGAAAAGCCACATCAGTGTTCGCAGTGTGGAAAGGCCTTTAAACAAAAGGGTGATCTCAAGAAACATCAGATGATCCATTCTGGAGAAAAGCTGTTCAAATATAAAAGTGTTCGTGTGTGATGAAGTCTTCATTCCAAGATCCAAAATTAAAAGACATTTGCAGGGTACTTTAGACAACTAAAACAAATTGCTTTCTTTACAAAAGTGATATAATGTTAGCTGATTGTGTTATGCTATGGTTGAGCATGGATTTGTAGTGGAGTATGTTTTTCTTTTGAAAGGTTGATCTCATTTTGTCTTTAGATGATGCTGAAGCCATTAAAAGTTTGGCACAGTCTTGCCAGCACCATGCACCTTCGTGTCCATGTTTATTATGACCGTCGCGAAGCATCATACATACAAACAGGTACACACACCTTAACATTCATGCATGTACACACACACATGCATAAACACACACACAAAGACACACACATACACACACAAGACAGGCAAGCATAGCCACGCACACACACATAAGCGTTCACACACGCATGCACAAACACACCCATATGCATGCACACCCCCACACCCCCCCGCCCACACACACACATTCACAAGTGAACACACACACAAACACAGGAAAGGCACAGGCAAGTGCTGGCACACACACACACATCCCTTTACGCCCACCACACACACAAGTGAAAACTCACAGACAGAGAAGCACACACACACAAAAGCAAACATACATATGCACACACTAATTTACACACACAAAAGCAAACATACATATGCACACACTAGTTTACATACATAAAAGGTTCAGCAGGGGATGGGAGATGGAAACAAATTGACAAGCGTGATTTCATTTTTGCGGAGAGAATGTGCAGGACTTCCCGGTGGTCATATTCTGTACCGCTTTGCAGTACATCTAGTTCTCATCTAGCCTGATAAACCAGCCTAAATGGATTGGATGTCTAATTTAGTCTGGCCCCGATGAATGGATACAACGGAACATTGTTGATGAGCACAACCCGTTGTCTTTCAAACCGTGTCTGTGCCTATAGGCCAACGCTCCCTCAAAACCCCGCCCCAGAGCCCTCTGCCCCGCCCACGTTGATTCAAAACACATCTCTGCGTTGTGATTGGTTTAGTTGCCATCTGCCAGATTCAGGGCAGTGTTTTCAAAATGTTCAATGGTCCGAGGCCAGACCCAAATGCAGGCAAAACATTTTGCCGTCCAGCAGTTGGCGCTGGTTTTCCAGGCTAGTTCTCATCATCATTTTAAAGATGAAAGCGTAGTTAGGCTTTGAACTCTCACATACATCTGAAGAGTTTATTTGGAAAAACATACACAAAAAAAATACACAAAAAGTCAATTTTTACAGATATTCCTGAGTCATGTTTTTACAGCGCATTCCAAGTATCATCCAAGCTGCTGTTAGGTTGTTTTGATCAACTAAGAACTTCATCTACATAATGACACTGCAGTTTAATTGATATGGATAATAAACAGAACATACTGTAGAGATGAATAGCAACCAGCATGTTTGTCACATGAGACGGTGAATGTTTCAGAGAGTTAAGGGTTAGAGGTGCAGTAAAGAGCAGGGTTCTAGAGCACAACATCGGAACAGAGAGTGTAGTTACACGTTCCCCAACACCGCCATCTCTGTGCGCTCGTACTGGTGGCTTGTCTGAGAGTGTAGTTACACGTTCCCCAACACCGGCATCTCTGTGCGCTCGTACTGGTGGCTTGTCTGAGAGTGTAGTTACACGTTCCCCAACACCGGCATCTCTGTGCGCTCGTACTGGTGGCTTGTCTGAGAGTGTAGTTACACGTTCCCCAACACCGGCATCTCTGTGCGCTCGTACTGGTGGCTTGTCTGAGAGTGTAGTTACACGTTCCCCAACACCGGCATCTCTGTGCGCTCGTACTGGTGGCTTGTCTGAGAGCGTAGTTACACGTTCCCCAACACTGCCATCTCTGTGCGCTCGTACTGGTGGCTTGTCTGAGCGTGGCGTCAGGTTTTTATCTCAGCACCTCTCTGCTCGTCTCACTTATCAGCATCTATCAGCACCAGCCTACTACCATCACATCTGGTGCTGAATATTAACCAGCAGAGAGAGAGGGGGAGAGAGAGATGATGGAAAGAAGGGAGAATAAGAGGGAGGGAAAGAGAAAATGGAAAGAATAGAGAGAGAAAGAGAGATAGACAGAGAGAGGGGGTTGCTAAATGGGAGAGCTGCATCTTAATGGTTGAATCTCAAACACTACCTTTCCACTCATGGCATATTCCAGCCCTACACCACCATTCATTATTTATACTGTAGGCGTTTTTTTATTTACAAAACCCATGAATTTAGAATATCAATGTAAATAAAACATCTAAAATATCAATAACATAGCTGAAAAATGAAGTGAAATTCAACAATAGTGCTGGTTTGAATGTTAAATGTCACATATGAGTTTTATTTGTTGCTTTGACAAAATTATATTTACCAAACTGAAAGTGTGAACATCAAAGACCATTTAAAAATTAATATCACAATGAAGAAAACACACACACACATACACACACATACACAGACAGAATCACACAAAAAGTGATGCTGATGCTCCCAGTTTCTCATTAAAGCATCTCTCCTGAGACCCATGAAATGGGTTATTTCCTCAAAGGAGAACAAATTACAGCAATAGCGAGTGAATAATTAATGGGGCGCGCAGCTCACAGACACGCTGCATCTGTCCAGGAAGTGAAGTAAGCGCTCCTGAGAGAGCAGCCAGGCAGCGGTGCTGATGCTGACGATGAGGAGGAGGAGGAGGAGGATGCTGAGAGCAGCCAGGCAGCGGTGCTGATGCTGAGGAGGAGGAGGAGGAGGAGGAGGAGGAGGATGCTGAGAGCAGCCAGGCAGCGGTGCTGATGCTGAGGAGGAGGAGGAGGATGAGGATGCTGAGAGAGCGGCCAGGCAGCGGTGCTGATGCTGATGAGGAGGAGGAGGAGGAGGA
>NC_085006.1:31955580-31970580 GCF_963854185.1 Sardina pilchardus
AGGGCCACAGGGCCACAGTAAACACAGCATGGGCCACAGGGCCACAGGGCCACAGTAAACACAGCATGGGCCACAGGGCCACAGTAAACACAGCATGGGCCACAGGGCCACAGTAAACACAGCATGGGCCATAGGGCCACAGGGCCACAGTAAACACAGCATGGGCCACAGGGCCACAGTAAACACAGCATGGGCCATAGGGCCACAGGGCCACAGTAAACACAGCATGGGCCACAGGGCCACAGTAAACACAGCATGGGCCATAGGGCCACAGGGCCACAGTAAACACAGCATGGGCCATAGGGCCACAGTAAACACAGCGTGGGCCACAGGGCCACAGTAAACACAGCATGGGCCATAGGGCCACAGTAAACACAGCATGGTCCATAGGGCCACAGTAAACACAGCATGGGCCATAGGGCCACAGTAAACACAGCATGGGCCACAGGGCCACAGTAAACACAGCATGGGCCACAGGGCCACAGTAAACACAGCATGGGCCACAGGGCCACAGTAAACACAGCATGGGCCATAGGGCCACACACCACAGTAAACACAGCATGGGCCATAGGGCCACAGTAAACACAGCATGGGCTATAGGGCCACAGTAAACACAGCATGTTGTGGGAACAGCTTGGGGCTGATTACCCGCCGCCCAGTCGGCCATCTGGAGAGACTGCAGTGTGTCGGGGGTTAGAAGTAAATATGAATCATAACTGTAATTTATACACCCCCACAAATAAAGACAAATACACACACGGCACAAATAAACTCTTTGTCTCACTCTATCTTTACCTCAGACATACAAACACACACACACGCACGCATGCGCACACACACACACACACACACACACACACACACACACACACACACACACACACCACACACTGTATATGTCTACAAACAAAGACAATAATATCTCAAATGAGCACACAGTCACAGCCTCACACAAATGCACACCTCTTGAGATACACACACTCAGTGTTTTTGTGTCGGAGCCCTTTCGTTAGTCCTTAGATGTTCTTTAGGATTACATGGTAAATCCTCTCCAAGACACTCGGCTGTCTTAGCACAGCAAGGGCATTGTTTAGCACTAAGCCCCAGTAACTGATTTAATGATGCGAAGATTTAGTGGCTTTACAATATTTATTGACACTGAATTATAATCGCTTAACCCATGCAGAGGAACGCCACCACGGAAATTAGATGACAGCACAACATTCTTAGTATATGCCATTATAAATGGATGGTTTTGAAAGCTGTTTCGAATTGATGTGACATCATTTATGCTATTAATTAGTATCAATGTGTCAATCAAACTGTGCACAGAATGTTAGAATATATTTTTATATGACGCCGACCCACAGAAACATACAATATCATATCTACTCACAACGCTCTGGTCTTCAATTATACTTTTCATTTAATCCAAACGTCTAAAGCTGGACCAACAGGACCATGCCTTGTTTAGTTTGATCTGCTTTCGGACAGAAATCATCTTTCACATTGATTTGCTTTGATGATTTGGCAAAAGAAAAGGACTCCACGGTGTTGTGCTCCTGCTAGGGAAAAAAACATATTTAATGCTAAGTGTGTGTGTGTGTGTGTGTGTGAGTGTGAGAGAGAGAAAGAGAGAGAGAGAATGCATGTACATCACACACAACAACACACACACACACAAACACACACGCACACCTCAAACAAAGCGGCACTTTGTTTGTTCTGCCGTCAATAGTGCCCTTGTCCTTGTTGTGTCGGTGCATTCTAGAGCGCGTCTCATTGATGTCATTCTGCTCTTTTCGGTACCAAGGCCGCAGCCCACAGCCCCACTGGCGTCAACCACATACAAGGTAACGTTGAAACAACCTACATTACATTACAGTATTCCATTCAACTGACCTGATCAGATGTGCTCTGTCTTGTCTTTTAATAATTACGTTTCTCAATTATTCTATTTTGTGTACTTCACTTTTAAAACATTTCCTTTTTGACGGTAGCCCTTTTATGATTTTGTGTACTATTATTATTTGCTTGTGTTTAGGTACATTACAAGCAATGAATGGTACATGAAATGTACCAGTGATTCTTGAGGTTTGGGACGAAATGTATCCACCAGATAAAACGAGGTTTTGTGGTAAAAAAAAATATACACAATATTCATTTGAGAAAAAAAGGGAGAACAACAAAGCATGATTTCATGTTGCCTAATAAATTGTTTTTATTCTAAATGATATGGAATGTAATTGGTGCACGGAAGTAGATCTCCTAACTTTAACATGAAACAGATGTAAAAGTAATGTACAATGTATCATAATCATTCTAATGATTATAATTTACATTGCTAAGCAAATAATTTCACTACTATCAAAAGCTACATGTTTTATATGTTCTTAATATACTTTTGTGTCAATTGAACTTGTGTCCGGAGTTTTGGTCAACATCAGACATTTTTTTTATAATGAAAAAAAATCAGGAATAATTGTGGGCAGCTAAAATTCAGAGGACCCCTTTAGCACTTCCTAGTTCTTCCTGATGTTAATGTTCTAGCTCTGGTAAGTTTTTCATATTTGGTGTATTTAATGGTGTATTTAATATCCATCTATTAACACCTGGCATGTCACAACCATAGTTTGTCAACCAAAATATGACCAAAAAAGAAAAAAGTTTGTGAAAAATGTTCTGTAATAAAGGTTTAATTTAATATGTGGAAGTTGCAGGCAAGACACATTATGCTAAAATGGGATGATTCCTGTAAATAAATACATGTGATATAAGAGGAAATATAGGCCTAGCGTTCTGTCAACTCTGTCAGATGTAAACACCATCAGGATTTGTATAAATCTGAAGTCACTTTGACATGAAAGAGGGGTATTTTCTTGTAAATTATTGTTGATGGTAGGTAAACCAAGCCTGATCTGCCAGCAATTTGGGTTTCTCTGGAAACCTGTACATCTATCTCTCCTGATTCCAAGTTTGCTGGGTCCGATCACAAACTGGATTATCCACCAGGCGCACCCGGATCGTTGGTACGATTGGTTGAAGGACTATTCAAGCGTATGGAGTCATTTGAACTATGCCCATTGATCACACCTCTTGTGCAGTAGAAATAAAGGGCAGACTCCCCAGACTAATGTTCAATCTTAAGAAATTTAGCTTGCTGTAATTTCCTGACTATTAGCCGCAGCTTTTACATTGATTTAGCTAAATTTCTTCAGTTATAAGGTTAATACAGGGGGGGGGGGCAGTTAATATGTTGTTAATATGGTTTTCTCTCTTTTAACTTGCATAAAACACTGTCCTGCGGCTTATACACAATGCGGCTTATATGCAGGAAATTACTGGAGTGGAGTCATTTGAACTATGTCCCTTGATCACACCTCTTGTGCAGTAGACATAAAGGGCAGACTCCCCAGACTAATGTTCAATCTTAAACAAAATGAGCTTAGTCTGGTGATAGCCAGGCTGTGTTGGTGATTGATGTGCCATACAGGGGGGGGGCAGTTAATATGGTGTTAATATGGTTTTCTTTCTTTTAACTTGCATAAAACACTGTACTGCGGCTTATACACAATGCGGCTTATATGCAGGAAATTACTGTAGTATGTGCCTGACCTTGTGCTTCTGCAGGGGAGGGAGCCATGGCCGAGAGACAGGGTCTGAGGGCCGAGTCCTGCCACTTCACCCTGCAGGGGGCGCCATTTCGCCTCTTGGGAGGATCGGTGCACTATTTCCGTGTGCCCAGAGCGTACTGGCGGGACCGCCTGCTGAAGATGAGAGCCTGTGGAATCAACACACTAACCACGTGAGCGGCAGCAACACACACTTCTCTGAAAAAATGACAACGGCGTCTGTTTCCTGATGCAGTGGCCTTTCACTGCAAGATACAACCTTCTGGAATTATGAATTTAAGAAATCTAACTGAATTGAATACATGAAGTTTCACAGCATCATGATATTCTCCCTATATAATCTCATAGATATGTTCCTTGGAATCTACATGAAGCAGAAAAGGGCCTCTTCAATTTCAAAGACCATCTGGATTTAGAGTGAGTGTTCCGTCCATTTGTAGACCACCTGGATTTAGAGTGAGTGCTCAGTCCATTTGTAGCACCACACTGGAGCATAACTGTGTAACACTGCACACAGTGTTTGTATTGTTGCATACAGAGACAGACTAACAAAGACACAAACTGTGTTGGCTTAGCTTAGCTCAGAGACATTGTGGAAGGGCTGTGTAGCTGGAGGGGGTAATAACCGGTCTGTTTTAGAGACGTTGTGGAAGGGTTGTGTAGTTAGTAATAACCGGTCTGTTTTAGAGACGTTGTGTAGGGGTTGTGTAGTTGGAGAGGGTAATAACCGGTCTGTTTTAGAGACGTTGTGGAAGGGTTGTGTAGTTGGAGAGTGTAATAACCGGTCTGTTTTAGAGACGTTGTGGAAGGGTTGTGTAGTTAGTAATAACCGGTCTGTTTTAGAGACGTTGTGTAGGGGTTGTGTAGTTGGAGAGGGTAATAACCGGTCTGTTTTAGAGACGTTGTGGAAGGGTTGTGTAGTTGGAGAGTGTAATAACCGGTCTGTTTTAGAGACGTTGTGGAAGGGTTGTGTAGTTGGAGAGTGTAATAACAGATCTGTTTTAGAGACGTTGTGGAAGGGTTGTGTAGTTGGAGAGTGTAATAACCAGTCTGTTTTAGAGACGCTGTGGAAGGGTTGTGGAAGGGCTGTGTAGCTAGAGAGTGTAACAACCGGTCTGTTTTAGAGACGTTGTGAAAGGGCTGTGTAGCTGGAGAGTGTAATAACCGGTCTGTTTTAGAGACGTTGTGGAAGGGTTGTGTAGTTGGAGAGGGTAATAACCGGTCTGTTTTAGAGACGCTGTGGAAGGGTTGTGGAAGGGCTGTGTAGCTAGAGAGTGTAACAACCGGTCTGTTTTAGAGACGTTGTGGAAGGGCTGTGTAGCTGGAGAGTGTAATAACCGGTCTGTTTTAGAGACGTTGTGGAAGGGTTGTGTAGTTGGAGAGGGTAATAACCGGTCTGTTTTAGAGACGTTGTGGAAAGGTTGTGTAGTTAGTAATAACCGGTCTGTTTTAGAGACGTTGTGGAAGGGTTGTGTAATTGGAGAGGGTAATAACCGGTCTGTTTTAGAGACGTTGTGGAAGGGTTGTGTAGTTAGTAATAACTGGTCTGTTTTAGAGACGTTGTGGAGGGGCTGTGTAGCTGGAGAGTGTAATAACCGGTCTGTTTTAGAGACGTTGTGGAAGGGTTGTGTAGGTCTGTTTTAGAGACGTTGTGGAAGGGTTGTGTAGTTAGTAATAACCGGTCTGTTTTAGAGACGTTGTGGAAGGGTTGTGTAGTTAGTAATAACCGGTCTGTTTTAGAGACGTTGTGTAGGGGTTGTGTAGTTGGAGAGGGTAATAACCGGTCTGTTTTAGAGACGTTGTGGAAGGGTTGTGTAGTTGGAGAGTGTAATAACCGGTCTGTTTTAGAGACGTTGTGGAAGGGTTGTGTAGTTAGTAATAACCGGTCTGTTTTAGAGACGTTGTGTAGGGGTTGTGTAGTTGGAGAGAGTAATAACCGGTCTGTTTTAGAGACGTTGTGGAAGGGTTGTGTAGTTGGAGAGTGTAATAACCGGTCTGTTTTAGAGACGTTGTGGAAGGGTTGTGTAGTTGGAGAGTGTAATAACAGATCTGTTTTAGAGACGTTGTGGAAGGGTTGTGTAGTTGGAGAGTGTAATAACCAGTCTGTTTTAGAGACGCTGTGGAAGGGTTGTGGAAGGGCTGTGTAGCTAGAGAGTGTAACAACCGGTCTGTTTTAGAGACGTTGTGGAAGGGCTGTGTAGCTGGAGAGTGTAATAACCGGTCTGTTTTAGAGACGTTGTGGAAGGGTTGTGTAGTTGGAGAGGGTAATAACCGGTCTGTTTTAGAGACGCTGTGGAAGGGTTGTGGAAGGGCTGTGTAGCTAGAGAGTGTAACAGCCGGTCTGTTTTAGAGACGTTGTGGAAGGGCTGTGTAGCTGGAGAGTGTAATAACCGGTCTGTTTTAGAGACGTTGTGGAAGGGTTGTGTAGTTGGAGAGGGTAATAACCGGTCTGTTTTAGAGACGTTGTGGAAAGGTTGTGTAGTTAGTAATAACCGGTCTGTTTTAGAGACGTTGTGGAAGGGTTGTGTAGTTGGAGAGGGTAATAACCGGTCTGTTTTAGAGACGTTGTGGAAGGGTTGTGTAGTTAGTAATAACTGGTCTGTTTTAGAGACGTTGTGGAGGGGCTGTGTAGCTGGAGAGTGTAATAACCGGTCTGTTTTAGAGACGTTGTGGAAGGGTTGTGTAGGTCTGTTTTAGAGACGTTGTGGAAGGGTTGTGTAGTTAGTAATAACCGGTCTGTTTTAGAGACGTTGTGGAAGGGTTGTGTATGTAGTGGTAGCTATGTAATGCCAGACTACGCCACTCTAGGACTTGCACCTAGAGAAGTTTCTAGATCACCCCAAAATCAGATGCAGAGCACACAGGCTCGTTACTAACTGCAACAGAGACGTGGTTCCAATAATAATTTATATTTTATTATCACAATGAGTTCTTTTATAAACAATAGACAATACACTGTTCTCATTCATACCATACAGAGGGCAGGGGAGGTAGTTAATCGCAGGGCTGAGGCTTACCGGCAGGGGGACGACATATCAAGTCAAATGGGGGAGGGAATCCCAGAAGTACACTCACACGTGGTCACACACACAGCACCGCAAAGGCCAAAGGTAGCACACGTTCAAGATACACACGTGAGCACAGCACACAATAGGGGGACACCACCACCTGGATGAGGAGATAGTCTTCCCTGCTTTGGGCTCTCAGCACCTGGAGGCAAACAGGAGAACAAGGGAAATGAGTGGATGAGGGTTACACTCACAAACACACAGACAGACAGAAATACAACAATTGTCATAAGGTGTGGTTGGCCAGCCACACGGATCAATGGTGATCCGCAGCAGTGTAACAAAAGGCCTCCCACCAATGTTAAACACAAAACATAGAAAAATAATCAATTAAACCCAAAGAGACTTAAGGTGGACAGACAACAAGGATCACTGATGATCCACAGCAGTACAAAAGCCTCCCACCAATGTCTAACACAAAATAACAAAATAATAATAGATCAAACCCAAAAAGACTCGTGGTAGACACACAATATGGATCACTGATGATCCACAGCAGTACAAAAGCCTCCCACCAATGTCTAACACAAAATAAAGAAAGAATAATAAATCACAGCCAAAAGAATAACAGACAGAGACAGAACACAAATACAAACAAAATGCTAAAGTTAAGAAGGCCGTAACACAAGCACTAGCAATCCACAGCTATGCTACCCAATGCCTCCTGCCAGTGTAGAACCCCAAAATCAGAACAAACGAACACACAACACAAAGAAAACCATACATGCACACACAACAATGAACCCACACCAACACTCTACATGCACACGGTAAAATGCACAAACATTCACAAACACACATGCACGAACACACAGACAAAAGACAATTGGCACTTAGCCCTTTAAAATGAATTGTCGGCGTCTTCACGGTCAGCGTGTTACAAACACAAACGAAGTGCTCGTCGTGAAGATAAAGCGTGGCAAAACAGCAGTGGTCGCTATCCCCAAACCCACGGTATCAGGAAATCAGCTGTTTCCCTCCCAGGCCAAAACACTCGCTGGCTCCAGCTAGCTCTTCGGTTCAGAATATCACCCAACAACACGGGATGCAAGCATTCAACCGGCACAATCCAACGAACAGAGCCAAGTAAGGCCAGCGACAGGTAGGGTGCAAGACACCGGTCGACGGGACGTAGCCGGAAGTGCGAGGAACAAGATTGAGGCGTCTTCCCCCGTAAACATTGCATCCTGTTTTAAGACGTGACTATGCAAAGCCATTGGCCGTGCGTGCCTTAATTGTTACGCAGGGCTCTGCCCATGCGAGCCACCACAATCTGACCCCACTTTTTCAGTCGTCGTCCCGACGATGTGACCGTTAAGGCTCACTGTTGGGATTCCAGGGTCGAAAGAAGGCAGAAATTGCACTGGATGCCGCTTGGGGTAAATGATGGATATTGGAATGCTGGCCCGCCGTAGTCCGTGTGGAACGACGTACGGCCGTATCACTAGTGCTAGGCTCACTGTCCAGTGAAGATGTAGAGGTCACTGGCCTACTGATGGTTATGGTAGGGGGTTCCACCATAACAGGACATGCCACTGGTAATTCGTCAGCTGAGGACAAAGGATGCGCAGGCCCGGCACCTAAGTGGGCAGGAGTAGCCACTGATACTTCCGCAAGGGGTAATGCAGAATTTGGGGCCAGGAGTACCAGGTCACAGTCAGTCTCTCCCTCCTCCAAAGCAGTATTGGTGACCAATGGGTCAGTCTGGGAGGGGCACGCCACCAAGTTTACCCCTAAGCGTGCCTTCAAGAGACTGCGATGTACATGCTTTACCTTACTGCGATCAGTCACCGGCGCGATGGTATACACTCCTCGGCCAGCCGGGGGGGATTTGACAACTTCGTACACCACTGGGCTCCACAGGTCCTGGATTTTATGTCGGCCTCTTACACTATAGTCGCGGAGATAGACCAATTGGCCCTCCCCCAGTGGCGCATCATGAACTTGACGATCATGGTTCTCCTTTCTCTTATGTGCTGCGGCCTGCAGACGGCCTCTGGCTCCCTCAAAGGCCACCTGCAGCCTGGTCTGATGTTCGCGCACCCAGTCATGAACTGTACCTGCGATGGGCTCTTGCACGGTGCCCAACAAGAAATCAATCGGCAGGCGTGGCTCTTGCCCGAACATCAAAAAGTAGGGAGACTCTCCGGTCACTGTGTGCGGGGTGGTATTATAACAGAATAGTAACTGCGGAAGGCAGGCTACCCAATCCCTTTTACGGGTCACCGGCAGGGTGCGGAGGAGGTTATGTAAAGTGCGATTAAAACGCTCGCACTGGCCATTTCCTGCCGGGTGGTAAGGGGTAGTGCGGGATTTTTCAATCCCATAGAGCTGGCACAGTTGCTGAATGAGGCCTGCTTCAAAACATCTACCTTGATCCGAATGGATACGGGCCGGCACGCCAAACTTATAAAACCACTCAGCCACAAGTACCTGGGCCACAGTGGATGCGCGTTGGTCTCTGGTGGGAATGGCCAATGAATATTTACTGAATACATCAGTGATGACCAAAACGTTCTCTACACCCGATCGAGATGGTTCCAGCACAGTAAAATCCATAGCGAGCACCTCATGTGGCCGCGAGGCCAACAGATGCCCCATGAA
Source organism: Sardina pilchardus (assembly GCF_963854185.1). Classification (NCBI taxonomy): domain Eukaryota; kingdom Metazoa; phylum Chordata; class Actinopteri; order Clupeiformes; family Clupeidae; genus Sardina; species Sardina pilchardus. The sequence continues at coordinate 31,964,885 of NC_085006.1, forward strand.
ACTACGGGCAAGGGGTTTGGTGTCTTTGGCGGCCTGGCAACGCTCACATTCGAGGCACCAACGAGTTACATCAGTGGACATCCCGGGCCAATAACACCGCCTCCTAACCAACTCTAGGGTACGTTCGGTGCCCTGGTGACCATGTTCATGATGCAACTGGGTCAAGACATCTGTTCTCAGACTGTCAGGGAGGAGCAGCTGAAAACACTCTTCCTCACCTGCTGGACGGAATACCTTACGATACATAACACCGTCCCTCTCCACCAACCGGTCCCACTGACGCAGGAGAACTAATGCAGACTTGGACAGGAGTCTCCGCTCGTCAGGGCTAGGTCGTACTTTCTTTCTCCAGTATGTAAAAACCTCTTTGAATGTGGGGTCAGCTTCCTGCATGGACTGCACCTCCAACATGCTATGCCCAGGCAGAGCTGTAATAGCTGCCTGGGTAACTTGGATTCTGGGCTGGGACTCCAAAGCCTGTTGTAGTGAACTCGGCAGATCTGTACCCTGAACAAAGTCTGCCAGGCCAGGGGGGTCCGTGGGATGTTGTCGGGAAAGGGCGTCAGCATTACGATTCTGCCTACCAGAGCGGTATCTCACCTCAAAATCAAAGGAAGCCAGCTGCGCAGCCCAACGCTGTTCCAAGGCTCCTAGTTTTGCTGAAGACAGGTGGCTTAAGGGGTTGTTATCTGTGTAAACCACACAGCGGTGTCCCAGCAAGTACTCCCTAAATTTTTCGGTCATGGCCCACTTGAGCGCAAGAAACTCCAGCTTCATAGAGCTGTAGTTGGACATATTGCGCTCAGTGGGCCTCAGACCCCGGCTGGCATATGCAATGGGGCGCACTTTCCCACCCTGCTCTTGGGACAGGACTGCCCCCAACCCACTATAACTGGCATCCACCTCTAAAATAAATGGCAAGCTAAAGTCAGCATAGGCAAGGACAGAGGCGGTGGTAAGCTTCTTTTTCAAGCCCTCAAAGCTTTGCTGACAAGCTTCCGACCACTGGGATTCAACGTTCTGGCCTGAACCCCGTTTGGACTTGGTACCACCCAGCGATGCCACCAACTTATGGAGGGGGGCTGCCAGCTTGGCGAATCCCTCCACAAACCGCCGGTAATAACTGGCGAAGCCTAAGAAAGAGCGCACCTCAGAGACAGTACTAGGACAGCGCCAGTTGGCCACTGCCTCAATCTTTTTGGGATCTGTAGCCACCCCCTGACTTGAAATGACATGGCCTAAGTAGCCCACCTCCTGTTTAAAGAAGGCACATTTGCTTAACTTGGCCTTAAGGCCTTCTTTCTGTAAACGACCCAGGACAAGTTCCAAGCGTTCAAGATGTTGGGAGACTGAAGAGGAAAATATTACAATGTCATCAAGGTACAGTAACAAAGTCTGACACTGCTGATCCCCAAAAAGACGCTCCATTAACCTTTGGAAGGTTGCAGGAGCGTTACAGAGCCCAAAGGGCATGCGAGTCCATTCGAACAGGCCAAAGGGTGTACAAAAAGCCGTCTTGGCACGATCACCAACATCAACAGGAACCTGGTTGTACCCGCTGGCTAAATCCATAGTGGAGAACCAGCGGGCTCCTGCCAGTGCATCAAGGGACTCCTCGATGCGAGGGAGGGGAAATGCATCCTTACGAGTTCTAGCATTCAGCTGACGGTAGTCAACACACATGCGCAGACTACCGTCCTTTTTCCGTACCAAAACTATGGGGGAAGCATAGGGGCTACAACTCTCAGTGATGATCTGTGCTTCTAGCAGCTGATTGATATGAGCCTTAGCTACCTCATACTCAGAGGGTGGGATGCGCCGGTGTCGCTGTCGAACCGGGATGTCATCAACCAGTGGAATGTTATGAGAAATGAGGTTGGTACAACCCAGATCTCCTTCATAGGAAGCAAAAACTCCACTGAACCTATGCAATAGGGCCCTAACCTGATTTTGATCTGATGCCGGCAAGATGGAGAGGTCAGTTGCTTCAATCTGATCCTTCACAGACGGTGCGACTGTTTGAGAAGCAACAGTTGCAGTCACAGTGTTAACCTCAGTTATAGTTGTTGGCAAACTAACCACTTGAGCACAGCACAGGCTACCCAGGTCAGTACGAGGGTACAGCAGAACATCTTCAGAGCTTACATTGACTACTGGTATGTAACCAGTGCTACGAGTTACCCTGACCAAAGATGGAGAGACCAACAAGCCAGCCGGCAGTCCTTTATCTGTAGGCTCAAACAAAGCAGGTGAGTGAGAAAATTGTGCTGAGCAGGTTGCTGCGACTATTACCATAGTGCCACCTGGAATCCGATAAGCGCTGCTACCACAGACTTTGACCCTCCCTGGCCTTACTGGATGACTCTCCACATGATGACACCACTGCAAGGCTTCAACAACAGAGCTATGGGCCTGAGAGACAGAAGGCAGGTTGAAAAGAGCGGGGCCATGCTGGCCGAACAGTTCGTTGTAACATTTGCTCAGTATATTCATGCCAATCACTCCTGGTGCATGGGAACCTCCCCCACCAGGTGGATCCCTCACAACTAACACACCGCAATGAGGTATTGACTTCCCACAAAGCTGCACATCTAGTTCCAGGAACCCCACATAAGGAATTGCAAGTCCATTGGCTGCCCGGAGTTGCAGCCATTGACAAGAGCGAAGTCTATCTGAACCCCATGGCTCAAAGTGGCTTACAAAGAAGGTTTCAGTAATCGTAGACACCATGGACCCAGTGTCTATTAAGCAGGGTACGGAAACCCCACCAATAAAAACATTCAAATATGGACAAGATGATATTAAACTAGACCTAACAGAAGCACTTGAGCCATCTGGTCCCCCACCTGAACTTTGGCCCTGCAGTTCGGTGGGTGCTAGTTTTCCGCCGTCGAACGATGGGAAAACTGTCTACTACCCCTAGAGTGCCCTGCCAAGGAGGCCTGACCATGAAGGACCCGTTCTCCATCACACTCTTGGGCATAATGCCCAGGCTGCTGGCACCGTCGGCATATGATGCTACTGCCACGAGATCCACCACGAGACACATTTCGAGGCCCTTGTAATAGGGCAACACTCTGTGAGAGCTGATTTAATTGCTCCTGTTGACGCTTTAACATGTCTTTTAACTCCGACAACTCAGATCCTTGGGAAGAGTTGTTGGGCACTGTTCTAGGCTCTCCTTGCACTGCATACTGCACGCCAAGTACAGATGGAACTGACAGGCTACGCCCCCTCACACTCCCTGGCATACCTTCCCGTTCCCACCTTATAGCCTCTGCTCTAATTTCCAGCATGGTCATGGTCGGTTGGCGCCGTGTGAGTTGCTTAAGTTCTCGGCTCAAGGCCCCATCAATCACATGTTCAGAAAACTGGTCACGCAACAAGACTTTAGCATTCACTAATCCATCAGGTGCACACCGTTCGATTCTTTCCATGAGACTCATCAAAGCTAATGAAAACTCTAGTAATGTTTCCCCGTCCTGCTGTTTTCTAGAGAAGAACGCCTCTTGCAGAGCTACATACGACTGGGAGCAGCCATACAATTCCCTTAGGATAGCCATAATCTTTTCAGGATCATTCCTATCAGCATTTGGCCGATACTTAATCTCTTCTCTAGCCTCACCCTCCAGGTGATCAAAGAGAAAGAAGGCTTGGTCAATGACTGAAAGGTGGCGAGCCCGCATACAGGCCCCCACCTCTTCAATCCACTCATCGATGTTAATCCCTGACCTACCATTAAACTTAGGACATTTTCTGTCACGAGGCACAAACACCAACCTTTCTGTTACAGAAAGACCCGGACCAGTAGGGTGAGATGGATCTGTTGGTGCCTGAGGAGCACGAGATGGTCCTTGCTTCAGTCGCTCGTTTTCTGCTCTAAGCTGTGCTACTGCATCTCTAAGCTCTTGTAGCTCCTCCGCCATGACCGTGAACAAGAAAAATGTACTTACTGCGAAATGGTTGGGACCTGGTACACTGCCAGAGGAACAAGGTGGCCAAATGCAAAGATGATCAACCCAAGCCCACTGCTGTTTTGCCAACACAGACACAGTTAATTAGAACGCCGATATCAAAATAGCTTACACCGACAACCAAAACAACAAGAGCAAAACTGGAAATATGATTAAAGTATTGGAACACACATCTCGGTTACTTAGGAAGTATATCCTGCCAAAACTACGCCAGATTGTAGTGGTAGCTATGTAATGCCAGACTACGCCACTCTAGGACTTGCACCTAGAGAAGTTTCTAGATCACCCCAAAATCAGATGCAGAGCACACAGGCTCGTTACTAACTGCAACAGAGACGTGGTTCCAATAATAATTTATATTTTATTATCACAATGAGTTCTTTTATAAACAATAGACAATACACTTTTCTCATTCATACCATACAGAGGGCAGGGGAGGTAGTTAATCGCAGGGCTGAGGCTTACCGGCAGGGGGACGACATATCAAGTCAAATGGGGGAGGGAATCCCAGAAGTACACTCACACGTGGTCACACACACAGCACCGCAAAGGCCAAAGGTAGCACACGTTCAAGATACACACGTGAGCACAGCACACAATAGGGGGACACCACCACCTGGATGAGGAGATAGTCTTCCCTGCTTTGGGCTCTCAGCACCTGGAGGCAAACAGGAGAACAAGGGAAATGAGTGGATGAGGGTTACACTCACAAACACACAGACAGACAGAAATACAACAATTGTCATAAGGTGTGGTTGGCCAGCCACACGGATCAATGGTGATCCGCAGCAGTGTAACAAAAGGCCTCCCACCAATGTTAAACACAAAACATAGAAAAATAATCAATTAAACCCAAAGAGACTTAAGGTGGACAGACAACAAGGATCACTGATGATCCACAGCAGTACAAAAGCCTCCCACCAATGTCTAACACAAAATAACAAAATAATAATAGATCAAACCCAAAAAGACTCGTGGTAGACACACAATATGGATCACTGATGATCCACAGCAGTACAAAAGCCTCCCACCAATGTCTAACACAAAATAAAGAAAGAATAATAAATCACAGCCAAAAGAATAACAGACAGAGACAGAACACAAATACAAACAAAATGCTAAAGTTAAGAAGGCCGTAACACAAGCACTAGCAATCCACAGCTATGCTACCCAATGCCTCCTGCCAGTGTAGAACCCCAAAATCAGAACAAACGAACACACAACACAAAGAAAACCATACATGCACACACAACAATGAACCCACACCAACACTCTACATGCACACGGTAAAATGCACAAACATTCACAAACACACATGCACGAACACACAGACAAAAGACAATTGGCACTTAGCCCTTTAAAATGAATTGTCGGCGTCTTCACGGTCAGCGTGTTACAAACACAAACGAAGTGCTCGTCGTGAAGATAAAGCGTGGCAAAACAGCAGTGGTCGCTATCCCCAAACCCACGGTATCAGGAAATCAGCTGTTTCCCTCCCAGGCCAAAACACTCGCTGGCTCCAGCTAGCTCTTCGGTTCAGAATATCACCCAACAACACGGGATGCAAGCATTCAACCGGCACAATCCAACGAACAGAGCCAAGTAAGGCCAGCGACAGGTAGGGTGCAAGACACCGGTCGACGGGACGTAGCCGGAAGTGCGAGGAACAAGATTGAGGCGTCTTCCCCCGTAAACATTGCATCCTGTTTTAAGACGTGACTA
>NC_085006.1:31973080-31990580 GCF_963854185.1 Sardina pilchardus
TGGTTTGTCCTATTAGGCTCTCATGTCCCGAGGAATAACTGAGTTGCTCCTGACATCTGACAACAGAGACGGTCTTCGGTGTGGAGGAGTGGATGGAGGTACCGGTCACAGCTAGCTTGACATCTGCATTATATATGATCAGAGTGTTTTCAGCAGGAGCATGTCACTTTTCACAGCAGTGCAGCCTCTGGAAAAGGATTACATTACGTTATCTGTATCACTGACTGTGAATGACAAGACTGCTTATTGTGACTTCATTCAGTATACTGTAGAGAGATGCTAGCATCAACGTATTAATGAAGCTTGCCTTCCACAAAAGGATCTGAGTAAATACTACTCTGTAAAATGACTCCCGTTTCATCCATCAAAGTGTTGAAAACGATCAACCTCCAGAAGCTTTCCTATGGAGCCATGCAGTCCTTGGCTGAGATGCAGGTAACGTCTCCAGTTTGGAACCTGTACCATTCAACCACATCATCCCACTGATCTATAAAGAATACCTATTCTTTATAGATCAGTGCATCATCCAAACAGGAAGAAGATGCTCACTCCTCTCCTGTTTCCTCCTCTCCCCCTGTAGCCGGAGAAGCCCTTGCTGGTTATGGAGTACTGGTCTGGGTGGTTTGACGTCTGGGGCGAGCCACACCACATCTTCCCAGCAGAGGGTATGAGGAGACAAATAAACCTGAGATCCTAAAAAAGACTAGCCTGGCCCCAGTCGTGGCGCGACTGGCTGGGGCACCTGCACCGCACGCCGGCGACCCGGGTTCGATTCCCGCCCCGTGGTCCTTTCCGGATCCCACCCCACTCGTTTCCTGTCACCCTACACTATCCTATCTGATTAAAGGCATAAAAGCCCCAAAAAATATCTTAGAAAAAAAAAAGAAAAAAAAAGACTAGCCTGAGTGTTCCCATGCTGCCTTGGGATCCTAAAAAAGACTAGCCTGAGTGTTCCCATGCTGCCTTGGGATCCTAAAAAAGACTAGCCTGAGTGTTCCCATGCTGCCTTGGGATCCTAGAAAAGACTAGCCTGAGTGTTCCCATGCTGCCTTGGACGCGATTTCATTCACGCTGCTAAGGCAGTCTGAAAACTACCGCCCTAAGTTTTGCCAGAGATATAGGGGACCAATCACAGAACAGGGGGGAAAGCAAGACCATGAAGAGCTACTGTATGCACAGACGCATTTGATAGACATCCGTGGCGCCCAATGAACCGATCTGGGCATTTTTTCAAATACGAGAAATTTAACGTCTGGTTGCCAGACCACGACTCATTTGAGAAATGGTAGGCGCTAGCCAGGCTAAAAAAGACAGGCATATCACAAAGAATGTATAGAGGAATGAACAAACATAAATCAATCAATCAATCTTTCTATCAATCTATCTAGTATGTTCAGAGGACTCACAATTCCCATAATGTAGTCTGGGCTAAAGGGTATGCAGTATGTAGATATGAACTATATGGGGCCGGGCGGCTTGCAGTGGGTCTACCAGGTGGGTGAAGCCTCTCATGGTCATTTGGGCTGCTACAGTATGTGATTCTGAAGTCTGTTTGTTTTTGACGCTGATCTGATCTCTCTTTTCCACCGTGAGCACAGAAATGACCGCTATCGTCTCCGAGCTTCTAGAGCGGGGCGCCTCCATCAATCTCTACATGTTCCACGGAGGAACCAGCTTTGGTTTCATGAGCGGGGCAGTGGATTTGGGGATTTATAAACCTCAGATTAGCAGTTATGGTATATCACTATTATTACATTTATATTAGGCTACTATTACAAACTGTTTACTGTTCATTTTAAACTGTTGTATTGTTTTATTCTGTAAGTGGCTTTGGACAAAAGTGTCTGCTGAATTCCATAACCATAACCCTACTACAGTATCCTTTACAGAGAAATGTTATTGCGTTTTACAAATAACATACAGTATGTTACATTGTACATATAGCTTCAAACTTGTATGTCATGCTCCGTTGAAATAATGTGCTTTCTCCCCAGATTATGATGCCCCTTTATCTGAATGTGGAGATTACACACTAAAGTACCACTTGCTCAGGAGCCTGCTGATAAACTATCACAGTATGTACTGTATAGCCACCTCACTCATAGAGCAACTGTATAGCCACCTCACTCGTAGAGCAACTGTATAGCCACCTCACTCGTAGAGCAACTGTATAGCCACCTCACTCGTAGAGCAACTGTATAGCCACCTCACTCGTAGAGCAACTGTATAGCCACCTCACTCGTAGAGCAACTGTAGCCACCTCACTCGTAGAGCAACTGTATAGCCACCTCACTCATAGAGCAACTGTATAGCCACCTCACTCATAGAGCAACTGTATAGCCACCTCACTCATACAGCAACTGTATAGCCACCTCACTCATAGAGCAACTGTATAGCCACCTCACTCATACAGCAACTGTATAGCCACCTCACTCGTAGAGCAACTGTAGCCACCTCACTCGTAGAGCAACTGTATAGCCACCTCACTCATAGAGCAACTGTATAGCCACCTCACTCATAGAGCAACTGTATAGCCACCTCACTCATAGAGCAACTGTATAGCCACCTCACTCATACAGCAACTGTATAGCCACCTCACTCATAGAGCAACTGTAGCCACCTCACTCGTAGAGCAACTGTAGCCACCTCACTCATAGAGCAACTGTATAGCCATGGAGCAACTGTATAGCCACCTCCCTCATAGAGCAACTGTATAGCCACCTCACTCGTATAGAAACCTCCTCCTATGCCTGCACTTTCTCTCTTTCTCTGTCTTTGTTATTCTTTCTCTCTCTCTCTCTCTCTCTCTCTCTTTGTCTCTCGTTCTCAGGTGAGCCTGTACCTGAGCCCCCCGCTCTTCAGGACAGAGCAGCGTATGAAGCTGTGTTGGTCTCCCAGCACATGTCACTGTGGGACTCTCTGCAGTATGCTGAGAAGGTATACTGCCTGCTGCACCCCAATGTACAGACGAGTATGGCATACAGGGCTAGCGTGATATATCTCTGCACAGACGAGTATATGGCATACAGGGCTAGCGTGCTACCTCTCTGCACAGACGAGTATATGGCATACAGGGCTAGCGTGCTACCTCTCTGTGCAGACGAGTATATGGCATACAGGGCTAGCGTGCTACAGTACCTCTCTGTACAGCCGAGTATGGCATACAGGGCTAGCGTGCTACCTCTCTGTGCAGACGAGTATATGGCATACAGGGCTAGCGTGCTACCTCTCTGCACAGACGAGTATATGGCATACAGGGCTAGCATGCTACCTCTCTGTATACAGCCGAGTATGGCATACAGGGCTAGCATGCTACAGTACCTCTCTGTACAGCCGAGTATGGCATACAGGGCTAGCGTGCTACCTCTCTGCACAGACGAGTATATGGCATACAGGGCTAGCGTGCTACCTCTCTGCACAGACGAGTATATGGCATACAGGGCTAGCGTGCTACCTCTCTGTGCAGACGAGTATATACAGGGCTAGCGTGCTACCTCTCTGCACAGACGAGTATATGGCATACAGGGATAGCGTGCTACCTCTCTGCACAGCCGATTATGGCATACAGGGCTAGCGTGCTACCTCTCTGCACAGAAGAGCATGGCATAAAGGGCAAGAGTATAGCTGTACAGAGAGGTAGCACATTATGTAATCTTTGTAATTGCAATGTCTCAACCTTGACCTTTGACCTTGAGTACTTCAGTAGCTCATCAAGCCCTTCAAGGGAGCAAGCGAGCAAAGTCCCTCAGGCTGCTCTGGGATATTGTGTAAATACTATTATATGGTACTAATGGACAGCACCATGCCCACACAGATGGACAACCAGTAGGCAGAGGCATCACAATACTTAAATTAAACCTCTTGTAGTAAGTTGGAAATGTTTCTATTGGCTACCCCCTGTCCCCTCATAGCCTTTCAAATCAGAGGATCCAATCAGCATGGAGAACCTACCTGTTCACAATGGCAACGGCCAATCATACGGCTACACCCTTTATGAGACGGCCATCTCGAGTGGAGGCAGCCTGAACTCTAGAAACAACATTCGTGACAGAGCCCTGGTAAGCCCTGCATGTCATCTATGCAGACGGTGTATCATTTTACTATGCACCACATATTCAATTACTTCTTCATATTTCCCCACCGCAGGTGTTTGTGGACAGGCAGTTCGTGGGCATTTTGGACTACAGAACACAGGAAGTGGCTTTGCCTAAAGGAAAGGTACAATAGTCTAATGGAGCTTTCAGACAGGATGCAGTACGCACTGTGTGTGCCACTGGGCACTGAGCAGAATAGTTATCATCATCATCTGTGGTGTGCAAAAGGGCTAGCTGAGCCGGGAGCTGACTCGTGGACTGTGCTTTGCTCTGTAGTGAGCACTGTTTCTGCATCATGCAAGCCATTGAAACGGATGTCGTTGCAGCGGTGCCATTGACTTATCCTATCTGAAATGATCTTTAGTCTACACAACAAAAGAATGACCAATATTGATCATGGCCAAAACGTAGAATAGTTTAACCTTAAATACATGTAAGTGTTATTCTTGAGATTATTACATCATCTATAAGTCAAAAGTAAGTAAACCTGACACCATGCTTTCAGATGATGTAGTACCAGTGGATAGAGATGGTGGCATTGGGGCCTCTTTGAAAAACAAAAGGAACACACACACACACACACACACACAAACACACCATGCAGTATATGGGATAATTGACAACACAGCGTTTGTTTATACCACTGTTGCCACTGTAATGTAAATATATACTGTATGTGTGTGTGTGTGTGTGTGTGTGTGTGTGTGTGTGTGTTTTCTATAATAAGAGTGATTTGAATATGTGAATATTTTAGGCTTTAATTCTATTCTATGTGGTCTGTCATACCACCATAAATATGGACCTACACGGTAATTATATTCTATGTGGTCTGTCCTATACCATAAATTTAGCTTAGGACAAAGGTGTCTGCTAATTAGCATAACCATAACCATAAACATGGACCTACCCTTTAATTCTATTCTATGTGGTCTGTCCTACCCAGGGGGTCAGGATTTGACTGGTTAGCTTCGCCGATTAGCAAGGCACTTCCTCGTCGCCATTTTCCAGAAATACATCATGTCCGGTGCCCGTTTCCGTTTTCCCTGCGTTTTCCTCATGCTGATTGGTGGCTGTTCCACTCTCAGCTCATGCACGAGCTTAATGTGGGCACAAGCTCTCCTTCTGTACCTTTCGTCAATCAGTAATCTGGCACTTAATTGGCTAAGTAAAACGGCACCGGAAACAAGCCCCTTGAAACGCCATGTTGAAGCCTGAAAAAATCGTTCAATTTGGGCAATTTTCACTAGCCTAGTATTCCCATTGAAATGAATGTGGGCAGGACTTGTTCACTTTCTCCAGTTCTTATAATACCTCCATGGTCCTACCACCATAAATATGGACCTACCCTTTAATTCTATTCTATGTGGTCTGTCCTACCACCATAAATATGGACCTGCCCTTTAATTCTATTCCATGTGGTCTGTCCTACCACCATAAATATGGACCTACCCTTTAATTCTATTCTCTGTGGTCTGTCCTACCACCATAAACATGGACCTGCCCTTTAATTCTATTCTATGTGGTCTGTCCTACCACCATAAATATGGACCTACCCTTTAATTATATTCTATGTGGTCTGTCCTACCACCATAAATATGGACCTACCCTTTAATTATATTCTATGTGGTCTGTCCTACCACCATAAATATGGACCTGCCCTTTAATTCTGTTCTGTGTGGTCTGTCTTACCACCATAAACATGGACCTGCCCTTTAATTCTATTCTGTGTGGTCTGTCTTACCACCATAAACATGGACCTGCCCTTTAATTCTATTCTGTGTGGTCTGTCCTACCACCATAAACATGGACCTACCCTTTAATTCTATTCTATGTGGTCTGTCCTACCACCATACACATCAACCTACCCTTTAATTCTATTCTATGTGGTCTGTCCTACCACCATAAACTCTACTCTGTGGTCTGTCTGACCCCAGGAGTCTAGAACCCTGAGTCTGCTGGTGGAGAACTGTGGCAGGGTGAACTACGGAGAGGCTCTGGATGCCCAGCATAAAGGTAAACAGGAAGTGAGGGGAGCGAGGAGCACTCAAGTGAAGTATTCCCATCATTTAATGAGCTCTCTCACCGAGCAGATCGAACTGACATCCAGTGAAGCGCTGGTGCTTATTTAAATGCATTGTGATGCTGGCTCTGCAGACATGAGACATGCAGGAGGCCTACTGTGTTCAGCAGTGATTGTGCTCCAGTCAATGAATGGCCCGTTGAATATTACTATATTATTTAACTGTAAAGATTACTGAAAGAAATGAAAACAGTTTGCATGTAAAATAGGTTTGATCTCAATGCAAACGGAATTTATGAGTGAAATGAATGACACATTTGGTTTGCACATATTGACACATTATCTTTGTCTGTGTGTGTTCAGGCCTCGTTGGAGATATTCTACTAAACCATGCTCCTCTTAAAAGATTTGCAGTGCACAGTCTGGACATGACACCCAGCTTTTTAAACCGGTTTGTGACATAAACATAAGTAGTGAAATATTTGCATTTCAATACACATTAAAATTATATCACTTTATAATGTTTATATTGAATAAATCATGATAAAGTTTGAGCAAAATTATATGCACCAAGCCATAAGTGTATATTTTGTACTTGAAAAGCGAAGAGAAATGCCAGCATCTCCTAAGCCTGTTTAATTGACTTTGCTATCTACAGTATAATAGTCATCCTTGCCTTCTGTGGTGCTTGTCAGGTCACACTCAGGGAAGTGGAGCTCCATGACAGAGAGTCTGGTCTATCCTGGATTCTTCAAGGGCATCCTGCACGTAGAGGGCGAACCCAGAGACACGTTCATCAAGCTGCCAGTAAATACATAATTACCAACGCTTTTGTTAGCGCACTCACACACCACATGGCTGATGGGAGTATACACACATGACAGACATGTTTGTAACACAGTAACGGAATAAAGGAAAGCTATTTCATACACCCACTGTCTTCCAGGGGTGGATGAAAGGAGTGGTGTTTGTGAACGGGAATAATCTTGGACGATACTGGTGTATTGGTCCTCAAAAAAACCTCTACCTTCCTGGTCCTTGGCTCAAAACTGGAAATAATCAGGTAGGTGTGTCTTGAGGTTAAGAAAAAAGTATTTTTTTGCTCTGTCTTTCTTCTGTTGAAAGTATATTTAAAGTAAACATATATTGCAGTCAATATATTTATTTTCTTTCCCCAGATAACTGTATTTGAAGAGCAAAGGGCTGGTGCCACAGTTGTCTTTGCTGAGAATCCAGAGCACGGAAGAACAATTGACGTGTCAAGACATCCGTTCTGCACCATCATCTAGAATAACAAATGTTTTTAACTTGGTGAAACGGTAGCTCCCAAAAGCAGCAATGAAAAATAATGTTGATCTGTTCTGTAGCCTAATTTAGAAGTATCTGTCAAGTAACCCAGGAATAACCTAATTGTAACAGTGAGGCTGTCACCAAGCCATTTGTCTTTTGTCCTTGAGGCATAAAAACTTTGATATGGACAGGTTTAAAGTAGGCTAAATCATGTTCATTTTCAGTTACAAGAATGCTATGATGGGCACAAATGAAGTTTGTCTTTTTGGTTCAGATAGTTTTCTATTTCAACATGTCTAACATTATGTTACCTCTGACATATGGCCTACTTTCACAAATGGCCTGTTATCTGCTATTTCTCAACCTGGGGCAGATACACACCAGTGATAAACAAGGATTAAACTACAAAGATGTGTATTCATTGTCTGGCCTGTGAGTCTTTACAGTCATCAGGTTACACAACAACGCTAGGCCTAGGCCTATATGTTGAATTTACCTTCAGTCCACAGTTGTCAATTCAATGAATTTCAGTTGGCCTAATTTCACACTGTTGATGTTCCAAGTTAAAGCCCATAACACTACATGTCTGCATGTTTAGTGATCAAAGTCCAGGGACCCCTGCATGGGCTTAATTGCATATAGAGCAAAAGTCATCAGGCCTTATGTGACACCTCTTGTCACCTCTGAAGGTGGTCCTCAGCTCTCTCTCTCTCTCTCTCTCTCTCTCTCTCTCTCTCTCTCTCTCTCTCACTCTCTCTCACACACAGCTACATACCGAACATACAACTTCAGCTAAGTGTAGATGCGTCTATTACACTGTCTAAGAGCATGCAAAGACTTAAAAACATCAACTTCTTCATAGTCTACAGTTTGCGTACCAACACTTCAGCTGGAATCTTCCCCGACCCCGGAACCAGGAAGCGAAAGGATGACACGCCCCCATAACTGCCGTAGCGTCTGGATTGGGCAATGTACTTGTATGTCATGATGCCTCTTCAGTTCAAGTACTATTCACAACAGAGTGCACGCTTACAAATCTGCGTATCAATCGCAAATCTCGGTGTGTTACGGACATTGTGGATCTTCACATTCTTGAGATAGCAGAGAGAGCTAGCTAGATTGAGTAAAGACACCGGCGAATCGGTCATCTCAAGTTGACATATCGCTTTCTTTTGTGAGGCGACGTGTCATTGTTACTACTTTGGCGTCGTTTAGACAATAATATTATGCAACTGCTTATGTAGCCTGCGTAGATATAGTATTTAAATACATTTAGGACTAGCCTAACTGAAAGGAACTTGACAGTTTGCGTGCGTGCGTTCGCGTGCCTTGGTGTTGTTGTGTTGGGTTGGTGTCGTGCTATACATTATTTAACGTTAGCTAGCTACCCAACTGAGGTTTAATCGCACGTAAATGATATCCCCTTTTGCAGCTTCAAGGTTTTAGATCAAGCTGCATGTTTGGAGATATGGATATCGACATTTGTACCGTTTTAGGATGCTCTCTTGCTGTTGTTCTGGGGGGACTTACACTTGCTGCTTATAAACTTGGTCTGTTGTATCAGCTCTTCCACAAGGTAGGTGCCTTCATGTAGGCTACAGTTCATACCTCAGAGTAACCTGTTTGAATAACGTCACTCACACCCTGCAGACATGAGTGCAACAACTGCTCTATCACTGAAATGTTGACTGATGGGACAACTGTCGTTACGCTTATGACTTGAAATGTCTGTAGGCTAATGTTACAGTAGACATTGACAACCTGTCGCTTTTGTTTTAGTTTGTGAAATATAACGATCTGTGCAAGTTCCACACGAGCTGTATGGAGGAGCAGAAAGTACTGTTAGCAAACACTCCTCCCTTAATTGTAGGTGAGGGGTCAGGCTTATAACCCCCAAAGGAAGGACACTTGGACTTGTGAAATGAACTTTGAACTGGTTCAGATGTATTGTGCAATAGACTAGCTCGTGGCGCACGAGATCAACTGGACAAGCAAATGATTTAGCTCCTCATTTCACACAGTGCACACTCACCGCAGAATACAGTTGCTACACATGTGCTGCCAGTTTAACGACTTCATAGAGCCCAGTCACACCCACTGATCTTTAATACAAGTCTGAACCTTTTTGCAACAAGCTCCAGGTTAATCTAAGTCATTTTATACCATCAAAGCATAGACCTAGGTCTAGCCTCAAATCCAGATATGATATTGCCCAAAAGCCTCAACAGATGGCTATCTGAATGCTCACACCTGAGTCCTCCTCTCACACCTGTGTCCTCCTCTCACACCTGTGTCCTCCTCTCACCTGTGTCCTGCTCACACCTGTGTCCTCCTCTCACCTGTGTCCTCCTCACACCTTTGTCCTCCTCTCACCTGTGTCCTCTCACCTGTGTCCTGCTCACACCTGTGTCCTCCTCACACCTTTGTCCTCCTCTCACCTGTGTCCTCTCACCTGTGTCCTCCTCTCACCTGTGTCCTCTCACCTGTGTCCTCCTCTCTCACCTGTGTCCTCTCACCTGTGTCCTCCTCTCACCTGTGTCCTCTCACCTGTGTCCTCCTCTCTCACCTGTGTCCTCTCACCTGTGTCCTCTCACCTGTGTCCTCCTCTCACACCTGTGTCCTGCTCACACCTGTGTCCTCCTCTCACCTGTGTCCTCCTCTCACACCTGTCCTCCTCTCACCTGTGTCCTGCTCTCCTGGCTGCCCTGCCCTCACAGACGGAGACCAAGAGTCCTCGGCATGGCGGGGAGAGCGTGGCGGAGGTGCTGCGCGCTCACGGCGTCAAGTTCGTCTTCACCCTGGTGGGGGGCCACATATCGCCCATCCTGGTGGCGTGCGAGAAGCTGGGCATCAGGATCGTGGACACCAGGCACGAGGCCACGGCCGTGTTCGCCGCTGACGCCGTGGCGCGCTTGTCAGGTATGCAATGAGCATGTGATGAGCTGCTCAGTGTACAGTAGGTCACCTGTAGAGGCATTATAACCACCCTGGTCACCATCACAGCATCACCTGTGGAGGCATTATAACCACTGTGCTGTGGCGTGCTTGTCAGGTATGCGATGAGCATGTTATGAGCTACTCAGTGTACAGTAGGTCACCTGTGGAGGGAGTTCATCCACCCTGCTCACCATCACAGCATCACCTGTGGAGCTTACCGCATAATGCACCTGATGCACAGTGCAGGTGTGGGGGTGGCATCTCTGTCACATGGTTTAATGACTGTGCGGAACTTCTCTGTCTGAGTGTGTGCATATTTTGAGATATTCATACCAAAGAGTTCAAGTGTACCGCACGTACATCCAAAAGTGACAAGAACTGGGTGCTGGACAGACAAACATGTGTCAGGAAAGCATACTGCGGACTTATCGTTCTTTCCTGAGATTTTCCTACCAACCCATAATCCCATTACCTTAAGTTCTGTCCCAGAAGTGTCCTTTAATCATTTTTAATTATATTTTGTGAGCAACCCACTGACCCTGGATAAATGAAGGCATAGCCTACCATGTATTCAACTGAGAGCTTTCCTCCACATCTGGCCCATCAAGCAGGGCTGCTGCACTGGAGAACAGCGACCTTGAAACAGCAGGAGTCTGGAGGAGCATAATCTATTTGTACAGATATTTATCGGAATAGGTTAATACCCAGTTATACTTTGTGAGCGTTTGTGAACTGAGTACAGATATTCATCCTCATGGAGGTCATTATATCAATACCGTTCTGAGAGTTGTCTGAGATCTCCAGATGCAAACTGACATCAGCTAGAAAATGATGCAGGAGACCTAATCAAAGGTGTTTTGTGCGCTCTGTGATTGTGCACAGTCCTGGTGTAACGGCATTTTGCAATTTGTTGTGGACTTTGTCTTGAAGTCAAATGTCAAGAGTCAAGTATTTAGTCAAATGTTATGCATTTCAAAAGCTCCTGCTGCTCCTGCTAAGAAGGACTTCGGAGTGGTGTTCCTCTTTTTCTAACCGACACATTTTGGATCACATACAGTACTTTGGCTTATCACAGTGAAATTACAGAGCAGGTGTCTATATGCATAAACTAAATTGTAACTAAATAAACTAAATTGTAATATCCCTACTCCTACTCCTACTCCTATACCTACTCTGCAAAGCTTTAAACATGACAAGAGTCTACCTTGCAGCACCACACGTACCCTCTGGCCCATCCAGTTGAAGCTAACCACTTCGGAGCAGTTTCTCAGCTGTATAAAACAGTCCTGTTCCATCTGTTACATCCGTGTTTCATTCTCTTGGGTAGTAAGAATAACAAGTACAAGAAATGTATTGTAAATCTGAAACCGCTGTCTTAAATGAAACTATGATAAAGACTTTGCACTTTTTGTCCCCCTCCAGGTACCGTAGGCGTTGCCGCGGTGACGGCCGGCCCTGGCCTCACCAATACGGTCACCGCGGTGAAGAACGCCCAGATGGCCGAATCACCGCTGCTGCTGATCGGGGGGGCTGCAGGCACTATGCTGCAGGTCGGTCTTTCTTTCCCACAATCCTTTGTGTGTTTGCTCTAAGGATATCAGACATTTTGTTCTGCAAAGGGCCTTCAGACAATATCAATTATTCTGTAAAGTCACTTGAGACAATACTACCATAAAAAAGGAGGGAAAATCTTTTTAATTAGAGTCTAGCTACTAGAACCTCTCGCAAAGTTCAAATAAGAATACAAATGTAAGCTATGTCAATACGGCCTTGATGACTAGTCACTGGACTCCAACAAACTTGATATTCAGAAGATTTGCTTCAGCAAACAGCAGACACACTCCTGACTTTCATTCCAGGCTGTAGTCAAAGTATTACAGCAGAATAGTAATGCAAAGCCCCACAAGGAACACTAGATGTCACCATTGGGTAAAGAGACACTAGATGGCACCATTGAAAGAACTGGGTGATTGGTTGACTTCTTTGGGGATTATTGATAAGATTGAAAGCCGCCCCAGCTGTGGCGCAACTGGCTTGGGCACCTGCACCGTACGCCGGCGACCCGGGTTCGATTCCCGCCCCGTAGTCCTTTCCGGATCCCACCCCTACTCTCTCTCCCATTCACTTCCTGTCTCTCTACACTGTCTCTGTCATTAAAGGCATAGAAAGCCCAAAAATATATACTTAAAAAAAAACTGAAAGCCTGCACTGCCAATTAGACATTGTTCTGAATTCTAATGTATTTTGTTGTTGTTGCAGGGTAGAGGAGCATTGCAGGACATCGACCAGATGTCGTTGTTCAAGCCTCTGTGCAAGTTCTGTGCGTCAGTGCGGACCATCAGGGAGATCGTGCCCATCGTCAGGAAGGCCCTGGCCGTCGCACAGTCTGGCACTCCTGGTGAGGTTGCACACACAACTCTTGCTCTTGCTTGTTCTTAACCGTCACACACAACACTTGCTCTTGCTTGCTCTTAACACACACAACTCTTGCTCTTGCTTGCTCTTAACCGTCACACACAACACGGCTATCAGAGTAGTGCAGGATACATCATCTACACTCCACACACTGTTACAGTCACTCACAACACGGCTATCAGAGTAGTGCAGGATACATCATCTACACTCACAACACGGCTATCAGAGTAGTGCAGGATACATCATCTACACTCCACACACTCCACACACGGCTATCAGAGTAGTGCAGGATACATCATCTACACTCCACACACTGGTACAGAAAGGGTTCTCGGGGTGCTATATACAGTAGAACCATGCAGGCGTTAAAGAACCCTTAGGGGTTCCTTTGATGAGCCCTTCAAAGTTCAGAGAACCATTTAGGGGTGCCATATATGAAGCAAGCATGTATTTTTGGTTCTACAGTATATTTGGTTCTATTTTTCTCTTAAGTAGGGTTCAGACCAAAGATTCCTGTCGAGACGAGCCGCGACGTTCTAAAACCTTGCGACTGCGACTCAACATGTTTAATGCTCTGCGACGGCTTGCAACTACGTGCAACTTCTAATTCACACCGCTGCAACTCCGTCTCATCGCTTCAGGAATCTTTGGTGTGAATTGGGCTTTAGAGTGCAGTGATACTATAATATTTCTATAGTATCTCTATATGGTAATGTGTAACTCTACTGTAATAACGCTATAATATAAATAGATATATAACACTGAAATGGCAGGTATGTAAATCTGAGTAGTGTCATGAGTGCACTGTAGGTTTCCTCTTGGTCCTCCCATGAGACGATGTGTGTGTTGTTCGAGGGCGTGCCCGGGGTGTGTGTTTACCCTGCTGTGTCTGTCTTGTGTGGTGTGTTCTCGTTAGGCCCTGTGTTTGTGGAGTTCCCCATCGACACACTCTACCCCTACCACCTGGTGTCCAAAGAGTTCGGCGTCAAGAACCCACCCAAAGGCCTCATGGGAAAAATCGTCACCTGGTAGGTGGAGAGCAGTACAGTCTAATTTTAGTCGATTCTTTTTTTGTGCAGCATGATTTTTATCTGTGTATGTGTGTGTGTCTATGCGTGTTTGTGTGATATGTAGAACTAAAGAGTGTTATGTGGGTTAAAAAGTCAGATTGTGTAAAAGGTATATTCCAGATGTAAACAATGTAAACAATTCAACAACAGTGCAAGAAAAGTTAGATTTACTTCTTCGAAATTGACCTTTTCCCTAACTAAGGTACCTGCAGAATCACCTCTCTAACCTGTTTGCTGGTGCCTGGGAATCCCGTGATGTGTCACCTTTACCTGTCCACATCCCATTGGCCACAGATGACCAGGTGAGGCTCTCTGTCCTCTAGCTGACACAGATGAGACACTTAATTAGCCCTGGATTAGTAATATGTAGTGACATTTGAGGAGAAAAGGCTTGTGACTAATTAATACATATTACCAGTAGTTAGTATTACAAGTGCATATTAAGTCCCTTTGGACAACAGTGTCTGCTAAATGACTAAATGCAAATGCAATTCCATCAGTAGTAGTTTCAGGTCTCAGATTTGATTGGTTTGCCATATAGGTTCAGAGATGCATAGAGCTCAGATCTGATTGGTTTGCCGTATAGGTTCAGAGATGCATAGAGCTCAGATCTGATTGGTTTGCCGTATAGGTTCAGAGATGCATAGAGCTCAGATCTGATTGGTTTGCCGTATAGGTTCAGAGATGCATAGAGCTCAGATCTGATTGGTTTGCCGTATAGGTTCAGAGATGCATAGAGCTCAGATCTGATTGGTTTGCCGTATAGGTTCAGAGATGCACAGAGCTCAGATTTGATTGGTTTGCCGTATAGGTTCAGAGATGCACAGAGCTCAGATCTGATTGGTTTGCCGTATAGGTTCAGAGATGCACAGAGCTCAGATTTGATTGGTTTGCCGTATAGGTTCAGAGATGCACAGAGCTCAGATTTGATTGGTTTGCCGTATAGGTTCAGAGATGCATAGAGCTCAGATCTGATTGGTTTGCCGTATAGGTTCAGAGATGCGTAGAGCTCAGATCTGATTGGTTTGCCGTATAGGTTCAGAGATGCGTAGAGCTCAGATCTGATTGGTTTGCCGTATAGGTTCAGAGATGCGTAGAGCTCAGATCTGATTGGTTTGCCGTATAGGTTCAGAGATGCGTAGAGCTGGTGAGCAGAGCCAAGAAGCCCGTCATCCTCCTGGGTAGCCAGGCCACCCTCCCACCGACACCCGCAGAGGACATCAGGTAAGGCCACCCTCCCACCGACACCCGCAGAGGACATCAGGTAAGGCTGGCCAAATCACAGAAACCAGCTCGCAAACCTACCTACTGACATGTAGTGACCAGCACAAACCAACATGCGGTGTGCGATCATGGTGTTGTGGTTAAGGAACTTGGTTAATTCCGAGCTGTCACTGTTGTGCCCTTGAGCAAGGCACTCAAAGGTGTCTTGTTTTACGTGGTTTCTAAACTAGAACAAGTTTTGTCACAAACAGCAAACATCTCCTCATGATCCACCAGCTGCCTGTCCCCTGCATACACTGTAGAAAATGTGGTCCCTGTGGACAGCCCAGGATAAAACAATAACGGCCTGGTCCAGCCTGGACCATGAAACATAACAAACTGTGTTCCAGCCAATCACTGACAAGAAGGATGAGGGGCGGGGGGCGGGGGGCGGGGGGCGGGTTTATTGCAGTCATGTTTCAGGAGCCACGGGAAGGAGAACAAGAACAAGTTTTGTCACATACAGGGGTTAGTGTAGCGGGGTTAGTGCAGCACAAGGAGCCACAGGAAGGAGGGGAAGAGGAGGAGGAAGTGGCAAGCTAGCTCTCTGTTTTGTTTGATAATACTTCAAACGTCAACGGAAAGTGAAGTCACCCAGCCGTGCCTAGAGAACCTGTAACCTCAAGTTGCTCCAGGAGTGTTTGCCCCTGAAGTTGGTACCTGTAAGTTGCTTTGGATAAAAGCATCAGACAGACAGAAAGATAGATAGAGAGACAGAGAGACGGACAGATAGAGAGATAGACAGAGAGAGAGAGACAGACGGACACTGCTGTACTGTGTGTGACATTTGAATTAAACAAATCAGCCTAAAACCACTAACATGCGCACAGTTGTCAAATACATGTCTTAATCATGAATGTTTGGGTTATTTTCTGTCTTCAGGAAGGCATTGGAGACCTTGGGTATCCCGTGCTTCCTGGGTGGAATGTCCCGAGGCATGCTGGGAAAAGACAGCCCCATACACATCAGACAGAACCGGCGTGACGCCCTGAAGGAGGCGGATCTGGTGCTGCTAGCAGGTAGGGCACAGAGGAACCATGAAGGTTCTGGAACACTGACCTTACAACAGACTCCTCTGTTCACCTGAACACTCCATTCGTTTGAGAACTCCATGTCCCACAATCCATCTAAAAGCCCTTACTCAAGCAGCCCAAAGTGCTCTGGGACGCGTCCAGTGTTACTGGAATGATAGTGGTGATGCATTTCAATAGCTGTCATGTCAAATTGCTCACTCTGCTCCTGAGTCAATCACAATACGTTTCTCCACTGCTGTCGTCTCCATTTCATACCAACGTCTTACTGCCCATTGGTTTACACCTCATGTCAGGATTGGCCAATAATCAACCGCTACTGTAGCTTGAATACTATTGACGCTGTTACCTTGCTACCTTGCATGCTGTTACTGTATACTAGTGAACTTCCTGTTTCCTGATCAAGATATTGTGTGAACAGACGTACTGTATAGCACGAGGCCGTGGATGTGTTCATGTGTGATGTGTGTATTACAGGCACAGTGTGTGATTTCCGCCTCAGCTACGGCAGAGTGTTGAACCGGCGCAGTAAGATCATCGCCGTCAACCGAGACAAGAGCCAACTCCTGAAGAACTCCGACATGTTCTGGAAGCCCACGGTGGCTATTCAGGGTGAGCCCTACAAACCATACACTACTATACATTAATCATACACTACTCTAACATTAACCATACACTACTCTAACATTACTCTAACATTAACCATACACTACGCTAACATTAACCATACTCTACTCTAACATTACTCTAACATTAACCATACTCTACTCTAACATTAACCATACTCTACTCTAACATTAACCATACAGTACCATACACTACTCTACATTAACACAGGGTGAGCCCTACAAACCATACACTAACATTAAGACAGACAGCCCATTGGCTGGAGCATTGGAGAATTGACGTTGTCCGCAGACTTATCTGTGTTGACATTCATCGAAAGATAGAATTAGGAGAGTGAATGAGTGCTGTGAAAGCTAATTCCAAATACATGACATGTTGCCTTGGGGTAATTACCTCTAAACAGCAATATGCAGGAATTAATGACCTGATCCATTGATCCATATTTGTCTATAGGTAAATATTTGTACACTAACTGGCCAGTCAGAACACAATATATGTGGTTTATGTGTGTGTGTCTGGTGCAGGAGATGTAAGTCTGTGGTTTATGTGTGTGTGTGTGTGTGTGTGTGTCTGGTGCAGGAGATGCAGTGTAAGTCTGTGGTTTATATGTGTGTGTGTGTGTGTGTGTGGTGCAGGAGATGCAGTGTAAGTCTGTGGTTTATGTGTGTGTGTGTGTGTGTGTGTGTGGTGCAGATGCAGTGTAAGTCTGTGGTTTATGTGTGTGTGTGTGTGTGTGTGTGTGTCTGGTGCAGG
>NC_085006.1:31995580-32098080 GCF_963854185.1 Sardina pilchardus
GAGAACGAGGCGCAGCTGGATGACATCATCAGGGAGGCGCAGCGTCAGAGCCGGGAGGGCCGGTCAACACTACTCAACGTCCTCATTGGGAAGACCAACTTCAGAGAGGGCTCAATCTCTGTGTAACGCTACTCCTGAAAACTCCACGATACTCCTCCTGCCAGCCAAAGGAACTAAACAGTCAGAATGTGCTTCTCTTCTGTCCTGCTGTGGGCCGGTGAGCCCTGAGTGAGCGTTAAGAGAATCACTCCAGCTTAACCTCACTCATGTGGCTGACCAGAGACCAGTGTGATCGAAGGGGTACTGCAACAGTGAGGTGGTTGGAATGAAAGTAAATATATTATTCTAGCTTATTAGCGCCCCCTGGGGGCAAGGGAATGGAATGCTGTTGTATGCCGTGCTCTGCTGCTTGACTCCAATGTGCTGCACTGGTTCTGTAGAAAAGGGAATGATATCAATGGTTATGTGTGGAACTCTAACTCTCCTCTCCTCCGGTTAGCAGTACTTCAGCCTAGCATACTTTTTAAGTTCCTTGAAGGCCTTATGATTCAACTATATATGTGTTGATATTGGGAAATAATTGAATTGCACTTAATTATTGTTTTTTATTATTATTATTATTATTATTGTTTTATTTTATTTGTGAGCATCTATTTGAAATCAATAGAGATGTCTTTTTTTCCTTACAAAATTAGAAAAAAATTAACGACAAAATGACAGGATCGAATTGACAGTTTCAAATATCAGGTCCATCCTGAAAAACACATGCTACAGAATACTAACGTAACTGAGTACCAAGTCTGAATGTAAAATATCATTTTACAAGTCAGTATCACCTGGGAGTTCTCTGTGAAAAACAATTGTACTAAGCAGAGCACTCACGTAACATCCGATTTAATGTTTAAGAGCACTTCAACCCTGATCAATCAACAGCTCAGTTACATGACAGCCAATCCTATAATCTTATCTTTGTATGATTTCTATAAAGAATGGCTTTGTCGGAGCGTTCACCATTATGCCTGTAGTGGACGCAAATCAGTCTGAAAGGCAGTGCTGAATGGGACTGGAACAATGAACATGTTTGGTGTTGCAATAAAGACATGAACTGATAACCGAACTGATTCCCTCTCTTGCTATTGTCATTTGTATGATCTCATCATGGAATGGTGGATGAAGAGACAGAGATCAGATCACCTCATGCTTCACTCACTCACTGTGATAAGAAAAGATATCTTGAAGCTTGTCCCCGTTTTGTTAGAATAGTAGGGGATGGCCGAGGAACCCAGGACAGCATTGATTGGCTGTTAACCTGGTAGTTTATCTTATAAAGCACAGTCCTGGTAGCCTGACAACAAGACAAATCTTAAGGCACATTTGTATTTTCTGTCAGATCAATCGAATGACCCACCCATTCAAGCCGATTTCCAACTCGCCAAAATCCCAAGAACCAATCACAGCCACTTATCCGCCATGAGGCGGGCTTTATATGATGACAGGCAGATACACAACCAGTGGGTGTGCAGATGTCGGCGGCATTATTAAACAATGTGTTTCTGATTTTTTATTTGGAATTGATAAGAGCTGTGTACCACTGTACATCCTGACGTTCCTGTCTGTCAGGTCACATGGATGCTAGACAGACCTTGACAACTAGCTATGGCAACTATATGGCAACTAGTTCAACAAGTGCATGTAATGACATAAGCGATGAAATCAGGCTTGTGCAAAATTCCCAATTTTAGAATTGGCCTCCTTTGAATTCATGAATAGGAATTTGATTTGAATTGGCTCCGCCCCACAGGAAGTTGAATTTGAATTGGAAGTGGAATAAAATTCCTGGCCATTCAAAGCAATTCCACAAGCACAACAGAATACACACAATGTGATGAATATCACACACATTGAGTTTTGGGGAGGTTACTTTGGAAATGTAATTGGTTACTGTTTTAAGTTCAAAAGTTGTGTGTTTGATGCAATCATATCTGACATACAGTATACTGAGAAGCTTCATTAGGCCTTCTGCCCTTAAATTATGTATAATGAATTTCATTGAATTTCAATTCTGCTTTCTTTAATTCAAATTCGAATGGTAATTCTACATTCTAGTTTTCACCTAAATTCAGTTTTCAATTCAAATTCATTAACTGAATTGGAATTCAGGAGTCATTCTCAATTCAATTATGAATTTTGCACAAGCCTGATGTTGCAACCAGTTGAACCACAGTGCCCTCCTAATATTATACATATTAAGCAAATAAATATACTGGCAGATAAAATGCAGTCTGGATACGTGCGCTGGTAAGAAATGAAAGAGTAGTGTAAATCTGATGATATAACCAGAGAAGGTCTCCCCACAGAAAGCCAAAGAGTGAGGCATGCTGGGAGGGAAAGAGGAAGTGCTGAACTCCAGCCCTTCTATAGCAGCAGGTGCAGCGATCAGGTAACTCAGGGACTGAAAAACACGAACAGGCAGTAAAACACTACGGTTGTAACAGGTGTGTTTGTTTGGCAGTTGGAAGGGATGGATTGGTTGGTAATATCAACAACATATTTCTCCCTCACAAGCACATCTTTAACATTTATTCAAAGAGCCTAACTGTACAAAATGCACCACTACTGGTCTTTTGGTAGGTAGGAATACATAGACATAATCAGCCATAGTAAACACAAGCCTGAACAGGATTATAATAAGGTCACATATTACATGAGTTTATATATAGCACATTTGCATGTTTTTATAGCCAGAGGACTTGGTGAATGTTCAGTTGAAGACATGTCATATTTAAAATCCTTAATAAAAGCAAAAGACATAATAATGACAAAAAATATCAAAATGAACATTCATGTATAAAGAATTTGGCCAAAAAAATACCACAAATCTTTGTAAAATATTGATATGCCATCTAGGCTACAGTAGTGTGTGAGGTCTCTGGACTCACTGTACCCCCACTAGCATCACATTTGGATTCACTGTACCCCCACTTCGCATCGCATTTTCTTTGCTTTTCAGTGTGGCTTGTGATTGTTACCCTGTTCATCCACCCAAATGTTTTCCCCGTATTTCTGCCACTTGATGTTGTAGTCTCTGGTCACAATAAAGGACCTGTTGGTTTGGATTTCTTTATTTTCAGCTATTTTCTTCACATACTCATCATTGGAGCTGTCGCTCTCCACATAGACGCTGACGTAAATTGGCCCAACCATGTCCAGTTTTGCGAAACAGTCTCTCGGGATCCGCTCAAAGCCGACACGGGTATCGGCTTTATACTCCAACGTAACAGAGCCGTCCCCCCTGTTAGAAAGAGTCACCAGGGCGCTGGTCAGCTCCAGGTTATCCGTGGTGTAGTACAAGCGAACGGGCGCCCCTGTGGCGTTGGCCACGTGAGTGATGGTGCTTCCGTGAGTGATGGTCTTTATCAGACTGCTCCACATTGTTCTTATTTCAGAGCGAAAGACCTGCGGAGCAGATGTAGAAGATGCAGTGATGCTGCTCAAATTCCTAATGAGAATACGTACAGTAGCCTAGGCTACAACTGCAGAACTGGCCAATAATACATGATTGATTCGCTTTGAGGACAGATAAACAAACAAAGACAATGTTTTGCAAATCAAAAAGAGTGTGGTGCAGCAAACTCTCTATTTTACACATAGGCCTACATATGGCTTGGGTTGACCTAAACAAGTATTTCATTCTGTCACTTTCAAAAGATAACGGTTTCTGTAATATTGTAGGCCTAAATACTTTTCCCCTCTAATAGAACACATTTTGAGAATATTGTGTCATGTTGCGAGTGATCTTGACCTCTTGAAACATCTTAATGTTGTGTGTATATATATAGCCTATATATGATATAAGCCCATATCTACAATTCAAATATTTGAATTTGAATTTTAGATGGGCTTATATCCACCGCCGTTTGATTCCCCACCCACTTTCTCTGTTCCAAAACTGTTTTTCTCTGTTTGTCAGAAGAGACAGAAACGTTTCAATTAGATTATAATTTACTTACCAAGGACAAAAGCCAAAACTTTCAAAATAGATGAAAAGTAGAGTATATGTGCTGTCCTCTTGTGACTGAGCAGAACTCTCCTGAGAGGACTGCAGTCTTCACTCTAAGAGCAACAAGGACATCCTGATGAACGGAGCTCAGAGATGCGACCAGGCAGCGGTGCAACGACCAGTATCAGCTTTTTGAGCTCGCCTTGTTTCCTCTTCTTTGGTGGGTGTGTCCAAACCCCGCCGTGTAACAGTTTTTTTTTTTCGATTGCTTAGACCAAAACACTAAAATCAAAAGCTATTTCAGGAAGCCCTATAGGCTACACTGAAGGAGTATACCTTCAGCCCAAGTTTGCACAGCTGATGAGCAAAATGTCAGTCTCACACTTGATATGCAAAACTCTAGACATAGGCTAGAGTATGTCACTTTAGATGCAGAAATCTCAGATAGTCTCCTCCGTGCTATTTTAAGACACCTTACAAAATACCCATGAACCAGTTGATTAAGCACAACTATAAAAATATTCAAAGGCCTAACTGTTAACTCAACAATGAGTCCTTCCTAAATAGGTGACTGTAGAAGGCAACAGGTGAGCCCCTGTCTTCAACAGAAAGGCATGTTGCACCAAGAGGAAGATTGAGGAGGGGGAGATGAGAGCCCTCACTGTACAGGTCTTGTGCTTGGTCAGTATATTCTTGTGCTCTAGGTCTTCCACTAATCCCATTGAACAGTATTTTTGAAAATAAAATCAAGCAAACACTGTATCCTAAGAAAATGTGTTTTGCATTGAGTAGCCTACTACCCAACATTGGCCACGTTTCCCAGATTCGTTAAAAAGCTCTTAAGTGCTAAGATCTTCTTAGGAGTATTCTTAGAACGTTCTTAGAGCGCTCCTAAGAAGATCTTAGCACTTAAGAGCTTCTTAACGAATCTGGGAAACACGACCATTATGTGTAACTGAAACAAGAATAATTGATTGATTGATTGATTGATTGATTGATTGATTGATTGATTGATTGATTGATTGATTCAATTCAATTCAATTAAAAAAACTTTATTTATCCCCGAGGGGCAATTTCTCCATGCAGGCATAGTGACATATAAGACGCACGACAAAAGACAAGACAAAAGGGAGAACAGGACAGACAGGGGTGTGTGTGTGTGTGGGTCCGTGGGTCCCAGTCTCCTAGTACCAGGAGAGAGAGGGGGAGGGGACTGGGAGCATATTTGAGTTCAGAAGTCGAATAGCCTCAAAAGTAAAAGTAGCCTCCCTCCTGTTGGTCCTAGCAAGAGGACAGCGCAGACGCCTGCCAGAGGGCAGCTATTCAAAAACTCTGTGTAAGACATGGGTAGAGTCTTCTAAGATGGAGTTGGCTTTTCTTAGGGTTGCCTTGTCATGCAGTGACGTCTGAGACTGAAGAGGGTGGCCAATGATTTTAGAGCAAGAAAATTCTCAATATTTTTTACACCTCCTTTATTGAAAGTATACTTTCAATAAAGGAGGTGTAAAAAATATTGAGAATTTTCTTGAATTTTCTTGCTCACTCCAAAGGAGTATAGTTTCCTCAAGAAATACTGCCGCTGTTGACATTTTTTGAGAATCACCTCTGTGTTGGAGTCAAAACGCAGTTTGTCATCAATGATGGTGCCCAGGTATTTGTACTCCTGTACAACTTCAACAGGTTCCCCATGTATTATAGTTGCAGTCCTGCATCCTCCATGCTTACTGAAGTCAATGAACATCTGTTTTTTGTAACATTAAGCTCCAAAAAGGAGCTATCACACCATTCCACAAACTCACTGAGGACAGGCCCGTGATCTTGGATAGAACCTGATAACAGGGACAGGAGAACAGTGTCATCGGCAAACTTCACTAGATGACGATCAGGATGGCGGCTTCTACAGTCATCTGTGTATAAGATGAAAAGCAGTGGTGAGAGGACACAACCCTGGGGTGAGCCTGTGGATGTGTATCTGCTGTCAGAGAACCTGTTGTTGACCAGCACCTTCTGTGTTCTTTGTGTGAGAAAGTCTGTGATCCACAGAATTAGCTGATTATCCAAGTTGAAACAGTTGATACGTTTTTTAGCCAGCATGTGAGGTTGAATGGTGTTGAAGGCAGACGAGAAATCTGCAAATAGGAGTCGGGCAAAAAAATTTGGGATTTCTAGATGTGCATGGATGGTATTCAGTATGTAGATTTTGGCATCATCCACCCCTCTTTTCGCACGATATGCAAACTGAAGAGGATCCATCTTTGAAGCTGTGGCGTTGATGATATGAACTTTCACAATCCTCTCAAAGGCCTTCATGACAAGGGAGGTGAGGTCAATGGGTCTTAGGTCATTCAGGACTTTAATGCTGGTCTTCTTGGGGATGGGAATAACTGTGGATTGATTGATTGATTGATTGATTGATTGATACACTGATATGCTTGAGATGATTTATTTTATTTATACACTGACCATATGCTATGAGATGATTTATTTTATTTTATTCTTTTATATATATATATATATATATATATATATATATATATATATATATATATATATATATATATATTTATACACCTCCATGTTTTCCCTATTAAAATACAGTTACACGAGTAGTCACACGACCAAGTATGGTGAGACAAAATAAAATGTGGTGCATTTCTAAGCAGGTAAGAGGGATAACTATATTGTGTGGCGGAATAACAATTGGGAGGACTTAGACTCGGTGCAGTAATATCCTCACTCCAAAGTGAAACTGAAAGTGCAAGAGTGAGGATATTACTGCGCCAGGGAATGGACTTATTAAAAAACAGGAGTATGCATAAATGAAAGTGGATTGTCCTTCAGTGTTTTTAAACACTACCTAAAATCCATACATCTTTTGTAGACACACCATCGGAATAACCAATTGTGGCAGCAATTGGCTCTTTGACAGATAAAATCTCTGCATTTATAGACCATACGTTACAAGCCTTGTTGAATATTTCAATAAAGGGTCTTTTATTTGTTTATATTTACACTCCAAACACCTGTTTTTTTGTTGTTTTGAGTAATGTGTGTAGACGGACTAGAGAAAAAAATAATTGAATCCATTTTAAGATGAGTCTGAAACATTGCAAACGGTCTGAACACTTTCCGCTTACACTGTACATGCATTGTCTAAATGACACTCCCACATATTTGTTACAGTTGATCATCATAAACAGGATCTTTTACATTCCTGCTTATTACAATAAACTGTAAAAGAGATGTGGGATGTGGGTTAAGTGTCAGTACCAGTTAAGAACCTCCTCACGTGTCCCATAGTGCTTATTTACAGTAAATAGCCTCTGGTGCCCTGCTTGCATTTGGCAACGTTACCTCACCAGGTAAAGTGCTGCTCGCATTCCATGAACAATTGATTATTGATACTGCTCAGGATTGTACTGTCGTCTACAATTTTTATATTGAGATCATCATTTAAGTAATAATACTGGTGTTGCAGAATTTACAATGAAGTTCACGGCAAGGGTTCTGCTACTGGCCCTCCTTCTGCAGACCCAAACGGTGTGCTTTAAGATATGGTTCCTCTTCGGAAAACCTCGATCCACCACCCATCAGCAGATGACAGAGACCGCCATTTTAAATGTTTCAGCACAGGCTTGCAGGACTTTGGCAAACGCTGAGGGAAAGGACTTTGCACTGCCGGTGAGACAGGCATCTGTTTTGGAAATACTTGATGCACACCTATACAGACCTTTGACTGTTTTTTTCCCCTCTCATGATCATTCTAAATTCTTTCCTCTTTTTTATCCTTCAGACAGGTACCCTCTCAGCTGAGTCCCTAGTAAAGGCTTGTGCAGCCTCAGACTCTGCCAGACCCTTTCGGAGATCAATTAAAACAATTCGATTTGCCAATGGTGCTACAGATATAGCCTATCTCCTCTCACCTCAGCGTCATTTTGACAACGAGCTGATTTTAAATGGCCGGGAGCTCATCAGAAGTGGCCTGGAGAGAGTGAAGGCAAACGTGAGGCTGGGGAACTTTATTGCAGCAAGGCTGACACTGGGAGTAACCCTGCACACCTTACAAGTAATTTGGGTTTTTATGTTTTGTTTATTTTTAATGATAGAAATAAAATAGTTCACAGTCATCAAACGTGTTTTATTCTTTTAAAAACACTCTGGGGAAATTTCTTACAGGACTTTTACAGCCATAGTAACTGGATTGAGATGGGTCAAAGGGTTCCCTTCTCAGCCCTAATCAAACCAGACGCCATCATAAGAAACATTGCAGGTAAACTGTTCAATATTTATTTTCAAGTGTTGTGCACAAGGTCGTAGCCAGGATTGATCAAATACAGAGGTCAGGGGCGTCGCTAGAAATTGTGGGCAACCCGAAATGCTTGGGGGTTCTTCTGAGCCTTCCCACCTCTCATGGCTCTTTTTTAGATGAAAATACCCCAACATGTAGAGATTGTGATGGACAAAACTGCAATAACATCCTGCAAAGCATCCTGGCTGACCGGCTGCTCACCACTGGATACTTTGGATCGACAAAACCAGAAGGTAACGAAGCACGAAGCTGTGAAAGCAAAGTTTTGAAAACAAAACAAATGAAACTGCACAAAACTGCACAAATGTAAAAAAAATGTATATATAATTGTGTACACAGGCAAGTGCAGTCACGGAGGCTTTCCTGATGTGAGTAGCTTACTCCCACCAAAGGGAGGCATCAACAAAGACGACGAGGACTCCATACATGGTGGCCTTCATCCTGTGGCTGTGGAGGTTGCCACGGCGGCCACCATAGAACTCCTGCAGGACATCAGGGGTGCTGCAGGGGATCAGGACTTCCTAAGGTACTGGCACTTTGGTTCCTACGGTACTGGTAATTGGTTCCTAAGGTACTGGTACTTGGTTCCTAAGGTACTGGTACTTGGTAAGGTACTGGCACTTGGTTCCTAAGGTACTGGTACTTTGGTAAGGTACTGGCACTTGGTTCCTAAGGTACTGGCACTTGGTTCCTAAGGTACTGGCACTTGGTTCCTAAGGTACTGGTACTTGGTTCCTAAGGTACTGGCACTTTGGTTCAAGAGAGTGATATTTAAATTATAATGAAAGAGACACACATAGACTCAACCAAAGATCCTTCTCAACCGTCTCTGACTCAACAGTGCTGTTAAGTGCAGCACAGTTCTTATACATTGCATTAGGACAGGTTATCCTTGGTGTTGCATTTATTTATTTATCTATTTATATTTTAGCATTAGTGTAGGCTGATGAGATTGTCTGGTATTGGGATAAATGGCTGTTCATGGCGGTTGTGCTTCGAGCAGGTATAGTGGAGGGGTGCCTGCCAAATGAATGTGTACTGTTGCATGTTGCATGTCTTACAGATGTACTGTTGTATGTGGGGGGAGGGTGTGTGTGTGAAAGTCTTATCTTTTCCTTTCCTTCACTGTCTGGACAATGCAAATTTCTCCTTTGACAATTAAAGGATTATGTTATCTTAACTTATCTTAAGCCTATTCTGTACTTCAGAAAACTGGTTTTACTTGCAGCATTGGGATTGTGATACACACGGAAATGCAGTGTTTTTAGGTTCATAACATGTTTCTTTGTGTTTTCTCAGTGTCATGTGCTTAATTATAAGAACATACTGTATGTCAAGAGTGCAGTTAGTTAAGTTTTACATCAGCATTGCTTTGTAGCACACAGCAGGCGCATGTTTATGTCCCGCCCTCCTCGTCACTCACAGGCTGATGGGGGTCACACGGTCCTCCTCCGTGCTGTGCTTTGTGATTGACACCACGGGGAGCATGTCTGATGACATCGTGGAGGTGAAAAGGGTGACCTCAAGCATCATAGACAGCCGGAGGGGAACGCCAGACGAACCCCCCGAATACATTCTAGTGCCGTTCAATGATCCAGGTACCTTCTGCAGAATCCATTCAAATTCCCACATTAACAGCATTTAGACATAACTGGAGATTGTGGCGTAGAACTTGACACTGAACCAAAACGTCATTTTCAGACTTTGGCCCATTAATGAGGACAACAAATGCAGACATTTTCAAAGCGCAAATCAATGATCTCACAGCAACTGGAGGAGGAGACTTCCCTGAAATGAGCCTGTCAGGTCTACAGGTATGAGACAATAGAGGCAGAATAGAAATATGCAGGTGTGGAATGTGCATGACATAAAAACAAAACTGAAACCACGTTTTGTCAACCGTTGAAGTACTGATTGAAGCCATAACATTACGTCAGGTGTCATCAATATGGTATGAGGTTTATCTGGTCGTGTTTCATTCTTTTCTGGTGGCTCTTGGTTTCTGTGGTTACAGCTGGCTCTAACAGGCGCACCACCATCATCTGAAATATTTCTTTTCACTGATGCAACGGCAAAAGACGATCACTTGAGGAGCACTGTTCTTGCACTAATTGAAAGCACTCAGTCAGTGGTAGGTGTTGTTTTAATAGTTTGAATAGTTAGACTCAATAGTTAGGCTCATATTTGCAACTCAATATTGTTTAACATGAACAAAACCAAAACCAAAACCAAAAAAGTGTCCAATTACAGTTGCACTGTAGTTGACATCTGCGTTCCACTCTGTCCAGGTGAACTGCATGCTGACAGGGGTATTAGGTGGAGCCCGCAGACGCAGAGCGTCCAATGACGAGCAGCAGAGCCAAAGACTGCGGTTCTCTAGCCGCTCGTCCACGCAGCTCTACCAGGAGCTGGCCCAGGCGTCAGGAGGCCAGGCCATCCAGGTCAGCAAGGACGACCTGCCGCAGGCCACCAGCATCATCGAGGACTCCACGAGTTCAGCTCTGGTAATGAACAAGAGCGATGAAGACTTCTACCACAGCACTCCTTTATTTCACACATGGTCTACACACCCGGGAGTCCCTCTGATTCATCTGAATAATGATGCTATATTCTCAGCCCTGATGCCTCTTTTGCACCATTGATGTTCCATTTCAAATATATATTATAGTCTGTATCCAGTTCTAAATGTGTATGTTTATACACACTTATTAAAGTAGACAGTATGAACTTTTTTATCAACAGATTTACTGATTGAAGTTACTACAGTACTGCTGCATACCAGTGATTGGTAGCTATTCTAGATGCTACCAAATCTTAAATCCTCTCTTGCATCTGCATTCAGACTTGGATTAAGGAATGGCACTCACAAGAAAAGGAGTGCTAACATATTTCCAATCGTCACTCTGGGTTTAGGTGACCATATTTCAGGCTGTGAGGAACCCAGGTAAAGCTGAGAGCTTCTCCTTCATCGTGGATGACTCTTTGAGAAAGTTGACCATGTACGTCACAGGCAGCTCACCCATATTTACCATCGTCAGCCCAACAGGTGAGAGGATAGCACTTTCCACTACTGCGCTATATCCGTCTACTGAGAACCAGCCCAACAACTTTGCTCTCCCTCAACCTAAGAATCAGGAATTGTTTTACGCCAACTGTGCAATAGCTAACCAGCATGAAATCATTGAATACATGCCAGTCAACATTTATCTTTAGAGATGATCTTTTCCGGTTCCTTTCCTTTGGCTTGTAAACAAATTCACGTTCCATGTGGAGGGGAAAGGGTGCAAGCCATGACTAGTATTGGTCTTAATCTAGTTTTGCTTCTTTTAACTTGCATAAAACACTGTCCTGCAGCTTAAATACAATGTGGCTAATATACAGGAAACTACTGTAGTAGGTACTTTTCTGAAATGGTAATCATATCGGCACTATTTTATTATTATTATTATTTTAATCCGACCTTAAATTATAGGGGGGCTTGAGAATATGGCCCCCCCAAAATGGACCTAGCGACGCCTATGATAGCCAACCAGTATGAAATCATGTGATCATACATTGCCAGTCAACATTTATCTTTAAAGATTAACTTTTATCTTTTTATCATTTATCTTTAGAGATTATCTTCGCCAGTTTCAATCCTGCAAGCCATGACATGAGTAGTATTTACAACAGACTGTTGTGTATAATACAAATGTTGTACTGACAGAAGGTGGAGCCCAGTAGCACAAGTGAATAAGTAGTTTTTCTTCTCACAGGTGCAACCCAGAATAACACTGAATCGTCTGGAGCTCTGGGGACTATCCAGGCAGCGGGGAATTTCATGACTGTGCGTCTGAACACCACAGAGCAGGGAGGGGCGTGGCAGATCCACGTGAACTCCACACAGGCCTACACCATCAAAGTGATCGGTGATTATTGATACCGAAAGAACGCTTAAAGGAGAACACTACCATCATTTCTCAAACTATTAGCCATAGTTTATACATTAATTTAGCAAAATGTCTTCAGCTATGAGGTTAATACATGGGGACAGGTAATATGGTATTAATATGGTTTTGGTTGTTTAACTTGCATAAAACACTGTTCTGCGGTTTATATTATGTGGCTAATACACCGGGAATGACTGTAGACAAAGCAGGTCTGAGATAAGATCTGGAGATAATAGCAATCTGTGTATACTGAGTATATTTCAAGCTCCAAATGAATATGCAAATACAATGCGAAATGCACTGATAATAATAATGATAATAAAAAAAAGTGGTCAGTATACAGAGGCTGAATGTATCCACATAAAAAAACATCCTCTTATTTCCAGGTCAGAGTGGCATAGACTTCCTCTTTGAATTTGTGGAGATATTTACGGAACCGGAACCTGGATTTCAAATCTTATCCGGCCGGCCATCTGCCAGTAAGACAACATGCTGTACTGTACATCACAGGCAAAAACAGTCTCTGTTTCCAGCCCCAAAAGTCCTGCTGTTACTTGCACTGACTCAATGTTTCTCTTGTAGATATGAACGCCTCTCTTCTTGTGACCGTGACGGGCGAGTCCGTTAGTCTCACGGGGGTCGTGTTGGTTCCAGCGTCTGGTGCGCAGCCGGTCAACACCACAGTAGAAGACAGAGGAGAGGGCGACTACCTGGTGACTGTGGACAGACTGCCAGAGGGCGAGTTTGCGGTTCGTGTCACAGGGCTAACCAATGTAGCCTCCAGGACGTCACATAACCTGTTTCAGAGGCAGACGTCTACTCAGCTAAGGACCTCTGGTGTCACAGTGACTGTGTCTGTGAGTCCATCCCCACCATATTACTCTCAGATATATATTACTGTATCTGTCTTCTCTAAGCACCTGCTACTGTGTCTGTGAGTCCATCCCCACCATATTAGTCTCAGATATATAGTACTGTATCTGTCTTCTCTAAGCAACTGCTACTGTGTCTGTGAGTCCATCCCCACCATATTAGTCTCAGATATATATTACTGTATCTGTCTTCTCTAAGCAACTGCTACTGTGTCTGTGAGTCCATCCCCACCATATTAGTCTCAGATATATATTACTGTATCTGGCTTCTCTGCTACTGTGTCTGTGAGTCCATCGCCACCATATTAGTCTCAGATATACAGTATATTACTGTATCTGTCTTCTCTATGCAACTGCTACTGTGTCTGTGAGTCCATCCCCACCATATTAGTCTCAGATATACAGTATATTACTGTATCTGGCCTCTCTAAGCAACTGCTACTGAGCTCTGTTGCACGTGGTTCCCCACAGGCGCTGGTAAATGACACTTGGGAGCCCGGCACAAACCTCACCATCCCTTTCACCATAGCCTCTAATGCCAGCGGCACAAAGCTCACCATCCTCGCGAGGAATGACCGCGGCTTCAGCTCCT
This sequence comes from Sardina pilchardus, assembly GCF_963854185.1. NCBI lineage: Eukaryota > Metazoa > Chordata > Actinopteri > Clupeiformes > Clupeidae > Sardina > Sardina pilchardus. The sequence goes on from NC_085006.1 coordinate 32,009,283, forward strand.
CTTTCCCCGGCAGCGTGACTCTGGATGCTGGAGGTCGTGCTGAGGGCACCGTGACCCTAACAGCCCCCTCAGACACCCCCTCAGGCACCGACGTCGCGTTGACCATCGAGGCCCAGGCGCCCGGAGGCTCCGACTCCAACTATGCGGTTCAGCGCCTGACAGTCGTTGCTAAGGTGATCTTTATTTTGCTGCAAATGCAGTATAATCAATACTTTTAAACCGTCATTTCACAGTGCTTCAGTAAATCATTTAATTGATTTTAAAAGTATACTTATAAAACTGAGTTTCATCAAAGAGTGATTTATTGGCTTTCACAGAATTTATAGGAAATGATATCATTCACAGTTTAAATGGCAGATTCACATGATTGAATCTTTGAATCACAATTCATGTTTACAAATGATAAATCAACAAGTACCTGAAAAGACAATTAAACATTTCTATTTGCACTTGTACCTCAGGTTACATGTAGTCTGGTGAAGCCAATAAATCACCTTAAATGAAACTTGGTTTTATAAGTATAGTTTTGGAGTGCGATCGCCGGTCTTTTTAACAGTGTTTTGCTTTGAGCCCACACACCAACAGGATATTTTCGGATATTTAATTGATTGTAACAGGTAACACGTGTGTGTGATTATTTTTTTCTTCATCTCTTTCAGGCGACCGATATCGTGTCTCCCACATGTGAAGTGGTCCGCGTTAACGCTAATTGCACTGGCAACTGCAGTCTTCTCTCCTGGGAGCTATTCGCCAACCTGACGGACGGCAACGGGACGGGCATCGCGAGGATCAGCGTGCGCCAGGGCAGCGGCAGCCTCAACACCAGCGTGGTGACGGGCGCGGACGGACTGAACGTGACGCGGGCCGCCTACAGGGCCTCGTGCTGCTCCCAGGAGGTGGAGCTGGTGGCAGTGGACGCGGTGGGGAACGTGGGCGTCTGCTCCAGATCCATCAGAGCCACGAGCAGCGACGCAGAGACTCAGACCACAGCCCCGGCTGCAACTACTACGGCCCCAACTACTGCCCCAGTTACTGCCCCAGTTACTGCCCCAGCTACCTTAATGCAAACTGCTAGCATGACAACGCAGAGCACTACAGCTAACACCTCTGCTGGGGAGAGCTCTCTGGCCTCACCTCTTTCATTCTGGTTCAGTCTGATTCCCTTCTCCCTCATAAAAATACTCACACACTAGGCAACACCGCAAAAGCTAGAACAGATTTGGTCACATACAGTAAACATCTCCTCACAATCCGCTAGCAGCCTCTCCCCTGAATACGCTGTAAAAGAAATGTGGTCGACAGCCAAGGCTCCCAAAAACAGCCTGGTGCAGCCTGGACCATGAAACATGACAACCTTTTCTAGCCATTCACCATCAAGATGCGTGTTCAGGTGTTCAGGAGAGATTCAGCTGCACAGGTGGGAGTGGTGAGCCAGCTCTCTGTTTTCTTCGAATGTCAACAGAAGTGACGTTACCCTACATCGCTTAGAGCACCTTTACCGTGTAAGTCAAATATGTTAGACTTCCAATAAACTCATGGGTCATGGCGGTTAATAGCTGTTTTTCTTCTATAACTGCAAAGCATGTGATCAATGAAGATAAGGTCTGTAATAGTTAGATGGTAATTTTTTATTGACTTCATATACAATATCACTATAGTTTTGTTCAAGTGATCATGCTGTAGCTGCACAGCTTACTATTATACTATTTTGTATTTGAAATGCAGATTCTAGACACTTGTCATAATTACTGCCCATCCCTGACCACAATGGTGTCAACTAGATGTACCGCATAGCAGCACGCAATATGACCGCCACTCAGTTCTGCACATTCTCTCCACAAAAATAAATGACACTTGTCAACTTTCCTGTATCTCCTATTTGCTCAATTTACATGTCTCTCCTACTCTTGCAGCCAGGGGCGCAGATGGGGGGGGGGCTGGGTCCCCCTCAGATTCTGATTGACCTCGATCTGTCCCCCCCACTTGCAGGGCAAAAAAATAAAATAAAAATAACACACCCATTCTTCTTTGTTACATTGGTCCGCGATTATTAGTCACAGCGAGATAAGACCTATATTACACGAAAGAGCAGAACCGGGGCTTTCCAACGAGACTAGACACTTGTCTGCACGATCAAGTATGAAAATAAAATAAAATCATGAAGTTAAATCAAAGTATATCATATTTACAGTCTATATCGCTCTGCATTCACCCGCGCTTCCAGAACTCTCGCTTGAATTACACGCGAACCCGGCATCGCACAGACATGACACGCATATCACATGAAAGAGGAGAAACAGGGCTTTCCATTGATACCAAATACATCGATCCTTTTGTATTATGAAAACAGACGAAGTGACAAACAAATAATCATGTCATATAGCTTCGGCTACCATTACTCTCGTTTGATTTACTCGTGAAACCGCCATCAGAAAGATATGGCACTCATATCAGATGAAAGAGGAGAGCTACAGTAGAGCTATCCACAGATACCAAATACAATATTCTAGGCCATAAAACAGACGAAGTGACAGCAAAATAATAAGTTCATTTAGCTCCACTTACCCCATGTTTTTGTGTGGCATAATAGCCTACAGTGGGCGTTGGTTGACATTGGCCGCTTTCACGTGAGATTCTCATGAGAATCACACGTGAATCACGTGTATTTTATTTATTTTCCCAAGTGAAGCTGCAATGTCCCAAACAACCACCAGGTGGCACTTGTGAGCAGGGTTAGGAATGTCGGCATTTACCACTAGCCAAACAGTCCCAAATTGAATTCAATCCCGAAGCAAGCTGAACATCTTTTCTGCTTTTAATAACCTAGTCTCACGACAAAACTTGTTATTGTTTATGAAGGTGTCTTCTGTTAGCCTATTTTATGAAGAGGCATCTGGCTGTTTCGTTTAGGTTTGTTTTGCTGTCACTAATGGTTTCATGAGGTAGGCCTAACCACTAAAAGCATAAGCCTATGCCCTAAGCACAACTGTGTTCTCGTTTTTGGGTCAATTCATACATTTTATTTCAAATGTGTGGATAGGCTGATGGTACGCTTGTTTTTATGCTGGCAACAAAACAAAATGGTTCACGAATGTTATTCTTGATTCTAAATGCAGGAAACAATTAAAAAATAAAAATGTCCCATTTTCCGACGCACAACAAACCTCTAGGCTATGTTTATTTGAAATGTAAGCTGGCTGTTGTCAAATTTGTAAAATAAGATAGACCTACTGGAGAAACTATGGTTTATGCTCTCTTATGCTGTTTCTTTCCAAACCGAATGCGAAGGAGGGAGAATGAATTACGAACTGAACGGTTTTGATTAAATATAAAATGTCCCATCTTCCGAAGCACTACAAACATCTTGCCTAAATATTCTATTATTTGGGCCTATTATAAAAGTTGGGACTTTTTCGTTAGAAAACAATTTCATTTCAATTATGGACTGCCTTTGAATGAAATTTGATCGGACTTTCAGTTCACAGAAGAAAGTTTCAAGACGCTAAGAAACACGTTTGCCCCGTGGCATTAACGGTGGCTTAATTTGTTTCAAAATGATATGACCTTATGAATCCCGTTGTTTGCCGTTCTACTTGTCTTTTTTGACCTATAATGATTATAGGGGATGCATCTCATATATCACTGCATTGCAGTGTAAGCCTATTGAATATTGACAGGTTTGAAAATCGTAACATTAGGCCTATTTTCAATCAATACAAGTTGAAAGCCACACATGTTTTGTCTTTGTTTTGTCTTCTCCTATATTTTGTTCGGCAAATTTGACAACTGTCAGCTTAAATGTCAAATCATATTTCCTTCCCTTTGTCGCCCTAGTTGGCTACATTGCCTAGTTGGTATGGAGAGAAACGCAGAGAAACGAGAGAAATTGAAAATAAACACAGAGCGTTTGTAAATAGGCTACTAAATAAATGTTTGCATGGGTAATGGACAATTTCAAGAATTCTGGTGAGATGCCGTGTATAGTAGCCTACAATAACATAGCTTGGATGCTCATGAGCGATGACGAGTGCGCTATTTTTAAAATCAGCCATGCGATCAGTCAGAGGGTCGATTCGGATCTGTGTGTGCGGATTTTTCTGTCCGAGCCCAATACAGTTAAAATGTCATTCTCTTGATGGTTTCTTAGGCTATGACAATACGTTTGTTTGTGTGGAAAGCCTGATTTAGTAACTAGAAATGCAATTCCAAGGAATTACCAGTGCATGAAATGCAAAAATAGATAGATAATGTAGATATGGTTACCAAGGTGTAGCTAGGGTAAATATGGTGGTTGCATAGTTTACAGAGAGTTGATAGTGTGAAGGTAGACAGTTTAAAGCTGAAACATTTTGATTTGCTGATTTCTATTCATGTTAAAATGTTAACTATGGTAACAATGATAACCAGGTTGATTGGTTAACTTAGCTACTGATTTCATGCAGTAATGGTAAAAAGGTTAACTATGCTAACTATGCTCACAGTGTTAACCAGGTTGATTAGCTAACTTAGCTAATGATTTCTAGCAGTTATGCTAAAAATGCTAACTATGCTAGCAATGCTAACTATGGTAACAATGCTAACTTAAACTAACAATGCTAACCAGGTTGATTAGCTAACTTGACTGATGATTTCTAGCAATAATGCTAAAAATGCTAACAATGCTAAAATTGCTAACAATGCTAACCAGGTTGATTAGCTAACTTAGTTAGATGTTTTTTGCAGTTATGCTAAAAATGCTAACTATGCTAACAATGTTAACTATGCTAACCATGCTAACTAGCTAACTTGCTAGTGAGGACTTTTATTTTGAAACATTTGTTGCTAGGGTATCCATGGTGGCCACTATCAGGAAGCAAGAAGTTACTGCAGCATAATCATGTTGGTTGCTATGGAAACGGTCATAAACGCTTAATTTTAATGGTTGGTATGTTGATTGCTAGGTACATGGAGGTTTCGTGTAGTTGACTGGAGGCATAGTTGATAACTGACAGTTGGAATGGTTGAACAGTTAAATAGTTGAGTAGTTACAATGGTTAAATGATTTAATAGTGTATTATTGCAGTGAGGACCTTTATTTTGAAACAGTTGTGGACAGAGGAAGTAGTGAAACAGAATCTGTAGTCTAAATGAGATTGTATGCTTAAAGCCTGAGACAGAAGGTGCCTCTCATATAGCGTTTACGCGTCCTCTCTCGCTCCTCGATCCTCACTGATCTACATAAAGAATGATGGAGCGGCAACAATGGGATAGTCTAGCCCTTCTTCTATCTTTCTTTATGTAGATCATTGAGGATCGAGGAGCGAGGTAGGACATATAAACGCTGCTTGAGAGGCACCCACAGTAAATACTTTGAAAGTTGTATGTAGATAGTCTAATTAATGTTGATAGACAGAATGTTTAATGGATGTTGATAGGCAGATTGTTTAATAGATATTGATTGACAGTTTAATGGGTGGATGAGTGAATGGTCTGAAGAAGATGAATGGATAGAAGGTTGGATGGAATGTGCCTTATATTCTTGTTAAGAGAGACACTGATACAGCTCTCTGAGAGTAGTTGATACAGGTGTAATCAATTTAACTGGCTAGTCTTAAGAGAGAGTGTGCTTAAAGCCTGAGACAGAGTAAATCATTTAAAAGTTGAATGTAGATAGTCTAATTAATGTTGATAGACAGAGAGTTTAATGGATGTTGATAGGCAGATTGTTTAATAGATGTTGATAGACAGTTTAATGGGTGGATGAGTGAATGGTCTGAAGAAGATGAATGGATAGAAAGTTGGATGGAATGTGCCTTATATTCTTGTAGACTGGAGAGACACAGCTCTCTACTGAGAGTAGTGGATACAGATACAGGTGTAATCAATTTAACTGTCTAGTCTTAAGAGAGCCAGTATATGTAGCCTGAGAGAGAGAGAGAGCTGCTGCAGGTGGGGCTGGCCACCTGGCATAAGATTCTAATTGCTTAATGATCCGATTGTGATGTCATAGAGGCCAATGTTAAGTCTATGGGGAAATTTGTAATAGTTTTTAATTTATAGTTTAAAAAGTATAAAAGTTGCAAAGTTGAAAAATACTTAGCAGCATTCCCCTATTTAAGACCTACGTTGCGACGTTTGAATGAAGTTTCTAAGTTAAACGGTTCAAGCTGAATAGAAAAAATGAATTTGATCAGCGGAATAATAATAACTAGAAATGCAATTCCAAGGAATTACCAGTGCATGAAAATGCAAAAAAATGTAGATATGGCTACTAAGGTGTAGCTAGGGTAAACATGGTGGTTGCATAGTTTAAAGAGAGTTGATAGTGTTAAGGTAGACATTTTAAAGCTTAAACATTCCTGTTCTAACTTAACTAATAATTTCTAACAGGTATTCTAAAATGTTAACTATGCTAACAATGCTAACCAGGTTGATAAGTTAACTTAGCTGATAATTTCTAGCAGTAATGCTAAAAATGCTAACTATGCTAACATTGCTAACTATGTTAACAATGCTAACCAGGTTGATTAGCTAACTTAGCTAATCATTTTAGCAGTTGTGCTAAACATGCTAACTATGCTAACAATGTTAACTATGCTAACAATGCTAACCAGGTTGATTAGCTAACTTAGCTAATCATTTTTAACAGTTATGCTAAAAATGCTAACTATGCTAACAATGCTAACCATGCTAACAATGCTAACTTGCTAGTGAGGACTTTTATTTTGAAACAGTAGTTGCTAGGGTATCCATGGTGCCCACTATCAGGAATAAAGAAGTTACGAAAGTATAATCATGTTGGTTGCTATGGAAACTTTCAAAAACGCTTAATTTTAATGGTTGCTATGTTGGTTGCTAGGTACATGGAGGTTTCATGTAGTTGAATGGAAGCATAGTTGATGATAACTGACAGTTGGAATCGTTGAACAGTTCAATAGATGAGTAGTTTCAATGGTTAAATGATTTAATAGTGTATTATTGCAGCGAGGACTTTTATTTTGAAACAGTTGTGGACAGAGGAAACAGTTAACAGGATATGTAGTCTTCACAGAGAGATTGTCTGCTTAATAGCCTGAGAGAGAGAGGGCTGCTGCAGGTGGGGCTGGCCACCTGGCATAAGATTCTAATTGCTCAACGACCCGATTGTGATGTCATAGAGGCCAATGTTAAGTCTATGGGGAAATTTTAATAGTTTTTATTTAATAGTTCAAAAAGTATAAAAGTTACAAAGTTGAAAAGTCATAGCAACCCGATCCATTAGAATACCTACGTTACAACGTTTGAATGAAGTTTCTAAGTTAAACGGTTGAAGAGAAATTGCGGTCAGAAAAAGTGGTAAGCGGAATAATAATAATAAGAAGTCTAGGAAGAACAGTACAGTGCATTTTCATGCACTGTAATAAGAAGAAGAAGTTTTGGAAGAACAGTACAGTGCATTTTCATGCACTGTAATTAAGCAACTGTAGGAAGGCATTCAGAAACAAATGGCCAAACTAACAGAACAAAACACAACAGGTCCTGTGGACCTATCTAAATGAAATTCTTATCAACGCGTGTAGCCAACATAGCGCAAATGAGGGTTATTGACATGAAAATCAGCTCTTGCCTTTTTCATCGAAAACAGTAGGCTACCTTAACTATAGGCTACTTAACTGCAACATGAGATCTATTGGTATAATCTACCTATGAAAGTTTGGGCTATGTTCTTATGCAGAAAAATGGACAACGGTGGATGGACAACTTTTTAAACATGTAGGCCTATTGCATCGTTGCGCTGACACAATAGCCTATAGCTTAAACGCACGTATTTTGTTGTCAGTAGTTTAACACATTTCTGCACATAGGAAGACGGATGTGAGGGAAATATTTTACATGCATTTTATTTTCAAAAATGTCAAAATGCCACTATGTCGACCAGAGACGGCAAGACCAAGACAGTAAGACCAAGACAAGACCGAGGCAAAGATACTTAAATACCCCTAGCTTTCACTTCCAGTTAAAGTAACTGAAATTGTTTTTGGAAAAGGCCTACATTGTTGCAGGTACGACAACACATTGTTTCGGCTATTTCGGTCCATTATGCGTTGGCATTGTCGATCACAATAGGTTTATCTGTAGCCCTGGGCAGTGGGCACCAACTTTTTTTGATGAATTGATAAACATTTTGTGGTGGGGACAAAATCGTTCGTCATAAAAAAGTGGTGGGGACATGTGACGCTGCTGTTTCCGAAAGCCGAAAAGGAGTAAGCTCACTGTTGCAGACGCACACTCAACATCAGATTGCTAATGATGTGTGAAACTGCTCTGGGGGGGGGTTAAATTCGTCTTCTAAGGCACAGAGGTCAGTTCACAGAGGGGGATGGTAGGCCTACAGTTAGCTTCCAACACTTGATGGCTCGCATTGTGTAGGCAAGCCATCTGAATGGAATGCCTCAGTCGGCACGGCAGATGCTTGGAAAACGACTCAAAAGTCAAAGACTAGACTAGACTAATCGTTATAATATTTTCTCTGTTTCAAATCACTTGATCGCAGATGTAACAGAACCCTCACCAATTTGAGTTGACAGTGGGATTAAATTAAGAAGTATTTAAATTAAGTATAGCCTAGGCTATTTAATTTTTCTTTCAGTCCATGATTCCATAATACCATTAGCCTGGGTTTCCCATACTGCCTTGCGCGGTGATTTCTTTCACGCTGCTAAGGCAGTCTGGAAACTAACGCCCCCATGTTCGCCTGATGTTGGAGGCCAATCACAGAACAGGGGAGAAAGCAAGACCATGAAGAGCTATGCAGAGACGCATTTGATTGACATCCGTGGCGCCCAATGAACGGATCTGGGCATTTTTTCAAATACGAGAAAATGAACGTCTGGTTGCCAGACCACGTCTCATTTGAGAAGTGGGAGGCGTTAGCCAGGCTATAATACCATTCGATCGTGCTGCAAATTATCAGACTTGAGAAGCACGCATCGCATCGGCAACTTCACTGCTCAGTGGCCGAATTTTCTGTCGAGTGTGGAGGAGGTCAGCAGTTCGTGAAAAAAGCTGCAGATCATAGACAGAGAAAGCATACCCAGCTAACAATTTCTGGTTAGGAGAACGTTTTTAGAACGTTTTTTTCCTGGTTAGGAAAACGTTGCCTGAAAGTTGCGAAAGTTGCCACAAGGTTCCCCAGGAAAGTTTTCTTGACGAAAATACTACGTTTTTTTCTGGTTGTTTATTTTGGTTAGCAGAACGTTCTCCTACCTAGGGTTGCCAACCGTTCCGTAATACGGAATCGTCCCGTATTTGACTCCTAAAAGTCGTGTTCCGTATTGAACTAATACGGAACGCTCTTTGTTCCGTATTTTTGAGAAACTGCTCAATGCACTGTATACTACAATAAAAAAAAAAACACATAAAACACACACAAAAAAACTCCCTGACACAACGCGGAGCCTGCTGGTCCGCAAGGCATGGAGTGAGGTCCGGTGCTTCACCTGGTAATTAGCTGCGCAATTGATCTGGATCAAGCAACCGCGGCCCGACAGAAAAGAAAACAAAGTTTCTACAATTAGGAGGAAATGCTGGCTAGTTTGATGTGATTAAACAGTCATACAAATCAGTGGTGGTATGAACGTTCATTGAATGCATGCGGTTGTGCGTTTGCGCGACATGAGTGAAACTACACAATAACGTTGTTGCAAAGCTCCGCTTCAACCTGGAAGACTATTTAATTAGGCTACGTAACGACATTCAGCAACGTGGATTCTTGCAACTTCCATGGAAACAGAGCTGTACAATACGTTGTTTAGCATTGAGTATTGTTTAGTCAAATTTGAATATGACATGGTCAAAAGATTGTAGCTTTAGTCTTTCATTTAAAGATCTCCAGATAAGTGATTTACGCATATGCTTGGCCGTTTACCATAGACAAAAGTTGGTATTATGTTTCCTGGATCTTTACATTCAGGCATTCAAATGAAATGTCGTTATAAAGCATATCATTTTTTTCTCCATTTGCCTTCCAGAGTAGGCCTATGATGCTTGCATGAGGGAAACATCCCAAAACAATTGCACCCATATAATTGCTGTTGTTTTCAGAAGTATTCAAAAGCAATGAACTAGGCTATTGTATATATATCTTACATTATTAAAGCAGGCCTCTGATGTGCATGTACACACATGCATAGCACTTTAAGCACGTTTAGCACTTCAAATATTGACTGCTTTGAAGTGAAGTGCATGTCTAACAATACAGCATAATAATAATTGTGATAATGATAATCATAATGATGCATAATTGATGTGGGGTGGAGGTACGTGTAGGTGGGCCCCAATGACCCCCGCCCCCCGCGGTATATTTGTTCCGTATTTTATTTTCTCAGAGTTGGCAACCCTACTCCTACCCTTTAGGGAACTTTACTATATTTGGTTGCATTAACGTTCCCCTAACCTCCCAGCAACAAAGTGTAAAGGGGGAAAAAATATGTAGAATTCTCGTGACATCCTTGCATTGCTTGCTGCACACTCGCCGTCTGCGACAGCAGCCTATCTATAACCTGGGAGAGCGAACGTCTCTGATGGCTAAGGCAATGACTATCTATAGTATATGAATCTTCACTTACCATTAGCTGCTTGCTGAACTGCGACGAATACGGCCCGTTAATATGTCTATGTGTCAGCTAAGTATTTAAATGCGGTTAGGTCTAATACTTTCTTGTCTACGGTGTCTTTTCCTATAATAAACGATTAGTCAGATCAAAACATAAGCAGAGCAGGCGCTAGCCTAACACACTGTTTCAACATTCAAAACTGTCTGTTTTTATTGCATCGTATGCCATTAAAAGTCCTCGGTTCAGAATTATGATGGATTTTGGTTTATTTTGTTTTAAATTGGGACTGGGAATTGTGGGATAGGCTGAGTGAACAGCACAGTAACATAGGCTATAACTTGGACTACGTGTTAATATAAAACAATTCTCCCCCGGGAACATTGTGCTGTTTAAGATGCAGTCTCAACGTTTGAGAAATAATTCATTGGAGTCCTCATCATCATATTTTCATAACAAATAAAGCTTTAAAAACATGAATGCATTTCAGGTGCCACTCTAATCGATTATGGATTAATCCAAAAATTCGTCAGATTAGTTAGCATGAAATCGTTGTGTGCCTGCCTGGGACTATGGCTAGCTAGCTCTTCCACCCGGTTTACCCTGTACAGTGTTTTTTAAAAGCCTGTTGGACTTAATGGAACAAGTGCATGGAGAACGATGTGAAGAATGTGATCGATACCATACAGCCAGCCTACGTGAGTAACTTAATCTCTGTGTTATCCAAATGTCTTAAAGTTAGCGAGGTTGAGTCTGCTAAAACCCAGAACTCACGGACCCGAGATGAAAGTTTCTCAACCTAGCTTCTCGCGCTGGCCCCTTTAGCTGACGGGCTGGCTTTGGTCGGCCGAATATCAATCCAACAGAGGGGGGAAGAATAGAATAGGGCTATATGTCGATTTTGCAACAAATTATTCCGACTTTGCAGTGTGGCTGCTGGCCGTGTTCAATTGGAAACTCATAGAAACTCTGGGGCGATTTTCATCAATCAACCCCACGCACATAACCAGAGAATACCGATATGGTTATACAAATAAGATACCTAAAAACAACTAAGTAGCAACGTTGTGTGAAAAGAGAAATGCAACCAGAATATAACGTTTTTTTCTTTAGTTGTAATAACGTTCGGGAAACTTTGATAACCTGGAGCTAACGTTCTCTCCAGGGTATTAGAAGGTTACTGATAAACTAACCACAGGAGAACCAGCGGCTAACGTTATTTGCTTGCTGGGATTCAACCAGAATATAACGTTTTTTTCTTTAGTTGTAAAAACGTTAGGGGAACGTTATTTGTTTTGACAACCTGGAGATAACGTTCTCTAAACGTTATTAGTAGGTTGCTGAAAAACGAACCATAGGGGAACCAAAAGCTAACGTTAGTGAAAGTTAGCAGAACGTTAATTGTTTGCTGGGTAGCTGACAGGCTGGCTCTGGTCGGCCGAATATCAATCCAACAGAGGGGAGAAGAATAGAATAGGGCTATATGTCGATTTTGCAACAAATTATTCCGACTTTGCAGTGTGGCTGCTGGCCGTGTTCAATTGGAAATTCATAGAAACTCTGGGGCGATTTTCATCAATCAACCCCACGCACATAACCAGAGAATACCGATATGGTTTTACAAATAAGATACCTAAAAACAACTAAGTAGCAACGTTGTGTGAAAAGAGAAATGCAACCAGAATATAACGTTTTTTTCTTTAGTTGTAATAACGTTCGGGAAACTTTGATAACCTGGAGCTAACGTTCTCTCCAGGGTATTAGAAGGTTACTGATAAACTAACCACAGGAGAACCAGCGGCTAACGTTATTTGCTTGCTGGGATTCAACCAGAATCTAACGTTTTTTTTCTTTAGTTGTAAAAACGTTAGGGGAACGTTATTTGTTTTGACAACCTGGAGATAACGTTCTCTAAACGTTATTAGTAGGTTGCTGAAAAACGAACCATGGGGGAACCAAAAGCTAACGTTAGTGAAAGTTAGCAGAACGTTAATTGTTTGCTGGGTATGCTCTGAGAACAGAACACAACTGCATGTCAAGTGTAGCCGAGGGTCTGTCTACGCAGAAACAACACGTTTTGATCGTGCGTTTCAAGTAGGCCTATGCCGCGAATATCAAATATACTCGACTGACTGAATCCCTTATATTTTTTGGCAACTGTTAAAATATTCAAAACCATGCACATGAAATATCAAAGATAATAGTAAGGCATGGTAGGCTACCGTTCTTCGATAAACGACCAATAGCCTATTTAGATTCACTTCTCCCGTCCGCTGATCAGAGCGCAATTTCGAATAGCCCAACTACGATTAAAATATGTATGCTTTGGCTACTGTATTTCAGGGCCTACACCACCTTGAAAAATCTCTGCCCCCCGAGAAAGTAGGTCTAAAGCCTACATATTCACCAATCTATATGGATTAGCCTACTCCATAAAGTAAAGCAAACTAACCAGCGGTGGTAATTTTCGTGGAGTTAGAATGAACTAGGGACACAGACCGGTTTCAGCATCACTCTGGCTCTGGTTTCGTTTTTTTTTTGCGCAAGCCGAGTCCTGAGGACATGATAGAAGCCAGCGAACTAGCCTTCATTCTCCTCGGAATGAGCCATTTAAGTACGAAGCTGATAAAGTAACCTAAATATAGCCTAGGCGTGCGTTTAAAACTGGTTCTGGCGGCAACGGCGCAGCAGAGTCAGAAACGCAACAAGTCCTCAACATCGTTAAGATCATATAAAATGTATGTCCCCAGCACTTATCAAACCAAGCTGTAAAATAGCGTTTTTGTCCCCTGAAAACTAAACTGACGCCCTTGGATAGATAGATAGCTATCCAAAGAGAAATTACAGAATTACATTCATGAGGAAATAGCCTACGTCAGATTACGGAACTATTATAGAGACGCAGTCTAACTCAATAAAACTTGTTTGCAGAATGAAACATAAAGTGTTATTTCAATCTGCTGCTTGTGTTAATGGCAATTCTGAACTATGACAAATAGTTTGTTAGTTCATGCTCGTCTTTTTCGAAGTGCAGAGCCTTGCGAACATTTTCAGAGTGCCAGACTGAATTGACAAACACCCGAAAAAACACAACAATAAAAGAGTTGCAATGTTGCAGTCTGTAGGTGACTAGGCTCCTAGGGATTTCTGTTGGCATTTCCGAAATATAGGCTACTATATGGGCTGGGCCACTAGAGGTTGCTTCCTGGCCGCTTATTGAATGAGTAGAACTGGGCTACAGTATCAATCACACCGCAGCAATGCTACAGCGGACTGTACTGCCACCTAGTGGCGGTAAGTTGTAATGCAGCTGTAATACATTTCACGTTGAACGTGAATCAGGCAAAGCGTGAGTGAAATGGCCATTCTCAAGTAACGCTTACTGTATGTTCATAATCCAACGTTATCATGTGTTTCTCTATGGCAAGTCACGTTCATAATACGGTTTTGAGATCCTAGCAAACTCCTGTATGGTATCCAATTCAAGACTCATATTGCATCTAAATTTGTTTGACAAATAAACACTTTTTTGCCTTTACTTTGTTCATTGCAATGCAGTAAAAATATTATAGAGAATCATCATCTGTGCACGTCATGTGTGCTACCACGCAAACAAGTCAGGTCAGATCAGCTAGTGTCACAAATATGGAGCGCAAAAAGTGTCAAAAAGTCATTTTTCATCACTAAATAAAACTTGCCATTTATTTCTGTAAGGCACACACCACATATTTTTGTAAATTCCTTAGCCCCAAAGTATCCCTCCACCATGGTTCTTATATTGCCATTTCCAGGGCAGTCAGTACTATACAAATGTAATAATTTGTATAGTATGCTTTTTGAATTTTTCAAAATCAAATCAATGCAAGTATTAATGCATGATGTTGTACATGTATGTGTGTATTGTATATTGTATATTATGCGTAGGCCTATATTGTATTGTGCATGTGCACTTACAATGTGGAATAAGTGGAAGTGAATTCTTTTCATTTTAAAATGTAATATATATATATATATATATATTTTTTTAATTGAATTTTAATGTTATTATTGCGGCGTGCCGGGGGGGAATGCGTGTGTGTGCGTGCATACAGTATGTGTGTGTGTGTGTGTGTGTGTGTGTGGAATCTGTGGATGTGTGTGTATCTCTGCCTGTCAGGTTAAACCTGGGACCATACAATTTTTTCTCCGTAAAAGTCTACTAGGGCTCCATGGCCACCAAGTTTCATGTGCCCCAGTGCTACGGAGAGAGAGAGAAAAAACAATCATGACAATCATGACATGACCGCTACGCTAGCTAACTAGTCACAGTGAAAAAGAGCCAATATGAGTTTTCTCAAGGACAGATCTGTAGAATGCGCGTATTACAGATCTGATAACATTTATAATGAAAATACATCTGTTAACAAAGTCTAGTTGGTTTTGTGTCTGCTCTAGCGTTCTGGACTTTCCCTCCTAAATACACAGCTGAGTTAGCTACTCCTGTATGTGTCAGTGCATTGTGCAGTAGTTTTGCCCATAGACAGTGTCTTAGAAAGTAAGCTCTCAACCGACATCTTACCAGCTGACACCTCTGTGGCAAGGAGTCTGGTCTTGACACAGGGGAGAGGAAACACGAAAAGGACTCTTGACGTTTTTTAACAAAACCCCTAACCAAAGGGGTTCTGACTTTATTGAGTACAACACTAAATAAAATATCTTCTGGTTCTCAATCTGCAAAGTCTGAAAATCCAAAGAGAAAGGAAAGAAAGCACAGTTCTTTTTGAACTTGTCCAGCGAGCTTTACGCCCTTGTCCAAGCCTATCGCATCCTGCCACAAGCAAATGATTCTTTTCATGTTCATCTGCCTGGTAACTTCAATCTGACCTCTGACTTGCATATAGTTCTGTTTTTATCAGTATGCCTTTTTTTTCTTATATTTATTCAAGGAACATTTCAGTTAAGCATAACACACTCTTTCAAGGAAATATTATTTTAAATCTAAGCAGAGACACTATATAAGCTTGTGCAAATATTCTTTGAAGTCTAAGTAAAAACACTCCTTAAGTCTAAGCACATATGCTTTAACTCTACAGTAAGTAAAAACACTCTTTATGTCTAAGTAAAAACACACTTTAAGTCTAAGCAGGTATTTTTTAAGTCTACTGTAAGTAAAAACACTCTTTAAGTCTAAGTAAAAACACACTTTAAGTCTAAGCAGTTATTTTTTAAAGTCTACTGTAAGTAAAAACACTCTTTAAGTCTAAGTAAAAACACTCTTTAAGTCTAAGCAGTTTCACACGGGTTGTCTGTTACTGTAGCATTTGCACATTTTTATTTGTTTTAGAGCAAGCTGAGTTAAGCAATTATATATTAATCTAATAATATGGTATTACATATCGTTCAATGAGTTTAGTGCACATCAGGCCATGTGAAACTACTATATTAAATCCACTTATACTGTACATCAGTCATTTAGTTTTGATAGATGGCATCTCCTCCATAGTTGACGAAGGAAGTTGGACGATGCAGCTCTTCCGCATTCATATCTCTTCCAGGTCAGCAGTGTCTTCACGATCCCTCTGGTCAGCAGGCATGAGTGTGTTCATATGGATCTTCTCGTCTTCATCAGGTGACCCACCTAGTTCATTACGTGATCCATATATTATGGTTATGGAATTTAGCAGACTTACGAAATAAAACAATGTAATAGTTAACTTTAACTATAGTTTATTATTTTAAGTATTGGATTTCAATTCATGATACAACGACAGAGGGAACATCTAATACATTTCTTCAATTAATGAGATGATTGCTGACTCACTGTGCTGAAAACACTTTTTCTTCACCAGGTAGAGGATGGCAGGGATCAGCAACACTAGGTACAACCTTATAATCACTCCAGGTGTAATGATAGGCCTCGATGCTGTAAAGGAATAGTAAGTTACAAGAGGAAACCACAAACAAACAAATAATACACTAGCGCTGGATGTTTACCTCTTACGATGACGGTCAGTGGTGCTGTCTGTGGTGACTTGAAGGTGCGGTTGGACACAGTGACCTCATAGACACAGCTGTAGCTGCCCTGGTGGGAGTATTCTGCCTCAGGAATGTAGAAGGAGGCTGAGTGATCGACGGCAAGCTGAGTCCTGGTGCTGTTACACCCATCAAAGATGAGGTGGAAGGAGCCTCCTTGGTGTTGTGGCTCAGTAGAGCAGATGAGGGAGAGGCTGTGGCCCCTGGTCACCTCTGGCCCCTCAGGCCCCCAGAACAGCCCTCCATCTGGGGCACTGGGTAAGATGTTGGGCTGCACAAGGTCCACTGGAGAAGGAGACAGTTTATCAGTAGAGGAATAATGTTAGATGACACGTGATTAAGAGCTAGAATGGCTCTTGATGTCATTGATGCCCTAACTACTAAAATCCTAACTCCTTATGTCCAAACTCATAAATCTTTACCACATTGCATAACAAAACACCGAAATACGTCCATAAATTACATGATCACATTACCTATTACAGAAAGGCTGACAGAAGCACTTTTGGGGGGATGTGAATGCAACCAGACAAACAATACATACTGTAGAAGACATAGTAAAACCCACATGATATCATGGCAGAGTTTTAATTGTTACATGTAGTTGACAGAGGAGGCATAAGGACAATTTCATAACTACACTCAACTAGTTTACAGCTTCACTTTATCATTGTGTGCCTGGTTAGCTGCCAACTCTTTACTCACCTACAGTGATGTTAATGGGCTGGCTATGAGTAGAGTAGGAGGAGTAGGCACATGTGTAACTGCCCTGGTGAGAGGACAGATGAAAGCTAACAGCACTAGTGTAGAACCCATGAGTATATGATCTCACAATAACTCCATTTCTGTACAGAAGGAAGGTGCCATTGCAATTGTATGCACTCCTAGAGCATCTGATCTGAACAGTTTCTCCAGCTGAGACTGCTGAGTATGAGGAGTCAAGAGAGATGGAGGGACCTGGAGATGGAAAAGAGTCACATTCACAAAGATGCACTTCACTTTTTAGCAAGTTTACTTTGATGTCATCACAAATATTTACTCACTCGTGGAACACACCACCCCTGCATCCTGATAATGGCCACAGTAAGGGTTTATATTGTAGGAGCAATCGCTCAGAGATTGTTCAGCACCAGAGCATCTGACATCATCCATCCAAATCTCTCCAGTCCCTGCACCATAGGAGGCTGACCCAGGAGCACTGATAGCACAGCCACACCCCAGCTGTCTGCACACCACCTCAGCATCACTCATGTCCCACTCATCATCACACACAGTTCCCCACTGGTTAGAGCGATACACCTCCACTCGACCTGAGCATCGACTGTTCCCATTCACCAGCCTGATCTGGGCAGCATCTACAAAGAAATACAACACACACAACCCTCAGCCAAAGCATGACTGCCAAATGGCATTATACCAACTTAATGGTGGATGGATGTGTTGATGGTTGGAAAAACACCAAAGAAGTTTAGATGTGAGATGTTTACAATATGAGATGTTGGTTCTAATACAGTATATAAGCTCATGCAGTCCTGAGAAGGCTGTTTTGAGTTTGTGTAATTTTTGGGGGGAAATATTTTACTTCACCAGTGTAACAGAGAGGCCAGAAAGCCACAGAGCTCAAAGCTGTCTAGGGTACAATACCAATGCCTCCCACAACACGTCTAACAAACAACACAGGAGTATTAAAAGTTGGTCGGGTTATCAGGCTTGGGCTCATAATTAGGCAACAGTAATGTGTCGGGCCGGGCCAGACACGGACACAACCTGCACGAGCAAGGTCTTGATTTTCTATCTTACACTCGGTGTAGGTCTTATCCAACTTCCCCTCGACCTCATAGAACGGCAGCTTTTAAAGTAGCCAGTGCAGGTCGGCTAGCTTAGGTTTGTTGCTCGCCATTGTGACCATTTAAACTTTGTACAGTATGTAAAAAACTCGCACATGTGTTTGGTGCACGTAGATGCCTGTATAGCGGAGAACCGGCAGGCAGAAAGGAACATTTTCTGCTGCGCTCTGCAAGTAAGTAAGTAAGTAAGGTTTATTTATAGAGCACATTTAACCACAGCTCACACTGTCCAAAGTGCTGTACAAAGTGCTGCAGCAGGCGAACAGAATGTTGTAGCAAGCGAACTAATTTAATTTTTAAAATTCCGATTATTAACATATCTGCATCGAGCATCGAATCGTTCCAGACAGAATCTTGATTCATCTAAGAATCGATTCTTTTTCCCACCCCTAACACTTACAATACTTAATTTGAGTGTGTGAGGATGTTCACACTGAAACTTCAAACAACATGAAGGGCACTGCAAGTCCCCGGTTGGTGCATTCATAGTGGTCAAAAAGCAGTATGTAACGATGGACACTTTTCGCCCGCAACAGACGCCATCTCGGCTATATAACAGAAGGGTGGGGAGTATTTTTACAGTTTTTCTCAGTCGTTTTGGCACATTTCTCCAATCATCCTTGAGATTTGCTAAACAGTCAGTGCATTTCTCAAAACTATTTGTACAAATAGCAAAACACCATGGATTACCTGCAAAAGCCAGTTTCTTGCTCAAAATCCTTAGTTCATCTCTCAAAACTAAATATTTGTGTCAATGAACATGTCAGTGCATCAGAATGGCAAGTCCTTACTTAATTTTAAGATATATTTTTGGTAATTTGTTCTTCGCTACGGAGCCCGAGAAGGGTCAGGTGTGTGAATATTTTTGAGTGCACTTTTGCGTTCCTTCGCAATACTTATTGCGTTCCCTCGCAATACTTTTTGCGTTCCCTCGCAATAACTTTTGCGTTCCTTAGCAATAACTTGCATGTGTAGGCCTATGCCCTTTAAGCCACATGTTCCGTCTGCAGAGTGGGAGGGGTAGAGAGGGAGCGAGGGTGTGTGTGTGTATGTGTGTGAGATTGGAGTGGGAGAGAGAGGCATGTTACATGGGACCTGAGCGATGTGAATGGCTATATTATAAAGATCACGAAATAAATCCTCTGATCCAAACCACTGTGCAAATTATTAACCTGCTGCTGTTGTGAAGGAGAGAGGGAGTTAACCCAGTCAATTCAAGTACCTCGGCCCTGGAGCAGCCACATATAAGTCTCCCCTGAAATCTCAAACTACATTCTGAGACTTAAACAAAAGTTAACATCGGGCTCCGTACAGTGGCTAGGCTACGTCAGGTTACTGCGCTGTCATAATCATACTGCGCCGAAACAAGCCGTTTTTCTTTAGCAGACGCTTCAGTTTTCATGCTTAAACACATTGTGTCTCACAGACAAATCCGCCAGTAGGCTACAGGCCTGTATGCTTCAGTGTCCTGGAGACTGATTGAAGAAAACCTTTCGCAACCTAACAGGCTACAAGATCTGGTATTCTCCAATATACCGCCTAAAGAGGAAAAAAAACGTCTATAGGACCTCTGATTTCTTTTTTTCTCATAACCTGTTGCTCTGCAATGAAACATGTTAGAGTAAATCTTAAATTGCACACACATTCTCCTGCTTTTCTCTTGGTAAAATACCTTTTTCTTTTCCACAATGGATGGATAAGGGAGTTTATGTTCTCCAAGATGTTCTCTTGTATGATGACAACGGCTTAAGAACTTTCAATGATTTAAAAGCTGATTATGATTTGCCTGGCACATCATTTTTCTGCAGTTGAGATCTGCATATGGTGTCCATGGGTAGTACCACTTCTGACACACCCACTGCTTAAGTTACTTGCTGTACAAGCACAGCCGTGAGGGCTGGTTTCTAAACTTTATACATTTATCTTTATTTGGAGGGAGATATTTGCTGGGACACAAAATGGGAGAATTTACAGGATACCTCCAAAAACCCTGACCACCAGCTACTACGTTTTAAATGTATAAACAGAATGTACCTTGCTCCAAGAAAACGTCATGCTAAGAAAATTGTTCCATCTCCTAATTGTCATTTATACACTTAATGTTTCAGGGAAATTTTTACATGTTTTGGGACTGTCCCAATGTACTTGACTTTTGGAGGCATCTGTGATATGCATGCTTGGAGTAAATGATCCACTGTCACCGACCTTACTTTTACTTAATGATGACTCTACTTTAGAACTCTCTCTACAGCAAAAGCGTATATTATGGGCTGGTCTCACTGCAGCAAAGAAAATGTTAGCCTTGCGATGGAAACCACCTCACACGTCGTCATGGCAGCAGTGGGCCAACTCTTTTCTAGACATAGTTATGATGGAGAGATACATGGAGCTAGTCAGAAAACTTCGTGTGCATGGGATGAAGTTTACACTTTGGTTAAAGAAAGGGTGCAGCGTTGATGTACTTGAATATTCTTTTTATAATGTCTGTACTATATCTGTATTTTTCTATTATATCTTTTTGTTTCTTGGGGAGTCGCCATTGGGTTGGGGAGGGTGGGGATATTTTGTTCTGTTTTAGTGATGTAAAAGATTTTGTGATATCTTAAAACGTGTATTTTGTAAGCAGACATGTTGACAGACCCTGTCATTGTGCTACAGAAAGGAAAAGACAGCGCTGCACAGTGTGAAGGGGAAAAAAATAAATAAAGTAGAAATTTTACCATAGGACAATCTCGTTAGGGAAGACTGTAAATGCAGTGTGTAGGAATTACAGAGCAGACTTCCTACACCTCCTGATGTTCCTGTCTTTTGGGCCATAAATGCTCATTTGACAACATATTCAACCATTTTGCATGTAAAGACTTATACTATGAACTAATGCCTAAATGTTGTGGGGGTGAGACTATTTAGCTGAGAATTGTACATGATAATTTGCATGGATGTACCAAAACCTTTGCAACTTGATCAAAGGATTGAGAAACTGCGTTTTTGATGTGCACAAGTGACACACTGATCTGGAGATTGAACACGTAGTTTTGAGAATTTCAATTCTGATCTGAGAAATGTGCCAAAGCGACTGAGAAAAACTGTAAACTAAAAACTTCATTTTTCCATTTAAGGAACATTTCAAAGATAAGGAAGTCCTTACCAGACGCTGAAAAATGAATCCACACTTTTGTCACTTCCAGGCTAGACTATTGTAATGCGCTATATGCCGGCTGCAATAATACCTGTTTAAAAAGCCTACAGCTTATACAAAACGCAGCTGCTCGCACACTCACTAGGACCAAAATATATGAACATATTTCCCCCATCCTAGCATCTCTACAAGTCGCATTGACTTAAAAATTCTACTTCTACCATACAAAGCCATAAATGGCAGGGCATCTGAATATATCAAAGATCTTCTAGTCCCATATAATTCACCTAGACCCTTACAATCACAAAATACTGGACTTCTTGTAACTCCAAGAATTTCAAAAACTACAGTAGGAGGCAGAGCTTTTTGTTACCGCGCACCTCTCCTCTGGAATAATCTTCCTTCCTCAATTCGATTAGCAGACACCCTCCTTATTTTTAAGTCTATGCTTTAGTGCTTCCCAGTTAGGTATGGTGCAGTGTGGAACTTCAACCACTTCAGGATCTTATTGGAACGGACCACCTCTGCTGTGGGCTTGTGTGACTGGTGCCCCAGTCATGCATCCCATGGTGGTTACTGACCACACCTGTGCTGGTGCTGACTACCATCCACCATGCCTTAGTTATGCTGCTTTAGCATAGCGCTGTCATGGACTTCTCATGTCATGTGTCATGCCGTACAACTCCTCTTCTCCCCTCTCCCTCTGTCTCTCTCAACTCTCCCTCTTTCCCTCTCTCCCTGTCCTGTCATTCAACTCCCTCTACTTCCCTCTCCCCCTCTGCCTTTTCCCTCTATAGTATAATCATGTATATCCCCATTGATATGCTTATTAATATCAACCATCATGACTTATAGTAATACTAACCCACTTTATTTCTCTTCCCTTTCCCCTATACCTCACCTATGAGGTAAACCATTACCAGTCATCAGCCATCTTTGTGCCTGGCCCTCATCACACCTGAGGTCCCATCCCTCTGACTGCCCTACCATTGCCATCGTCATCCCTATGACTACCCTACCATCGCCTGCTGTGGTTCCCTGCCCGGATCCCTGGCCCACGCATCCCAGCGACCCATCACTTTCCGAAATTACTAATGGACAATTTATCCCCTACACTGGACTATTTTAACTTTCTGATACTACAGATGACTTTACTCTACTGTAATTGACCCCTTCCTATATGTATCTCCAATTCTAGGGAGTTTTTCCTTGCCCCTGTTACTCATGGGCTCTCTTTGAATGTGTAACACTCTGTAAAGCGCCATGAGACATGTGTAATGTTTTGGCGCTCTATAAGTGAAATTAAATTGAAATTGAAATTAAACTCCTAGTAATCACAGTAGAAAAATATGAAGCAGCAGGGGCGGAAAACACTCTTTACAGATGTACAAGCAAGTTATAACATAAACGGGTCATGTTTTGGGGACACCAATACAATTATGTTCGATATGAGACGACACTATCCTGTTAAAATGGGCACACTATGCCAGTAAGCACATAGTGCACATAGGGTGCTGCACGAAAGTGTAGGCCTACTCACGGAAGTACGTGATTTGAGACATAGGGTGCCTCTCATATAGGGATTTATTGGTCCTTCCTTCCTTCCTCGATCCTTCCCTAGGTCATAGCCCCTCCTACTAATGAATTTTGTGAAGGAAACGATGAAGGAACGAGCGGAGGATGGAGGAATGAAGTCCGATGAACTGCGCAAATGAGACGTCCTCGACTGCATACACACCATTTCGAAAACGTGATCCAAAAGACATGCTATGGCCTACATCTCTATCGTCAGCTCTTCTGCTGATGAAAAAGGACATTCACAACATTGTCTTTTGAACTCAACACATGACTGCATAATTAAAAATGACTAGGTCCAACATGATGTTTTTTTGTGTAGCTAGGCCTACATGAAATGTTTCAATGGCGAATGTTGATAAGGACGTTCAAATAATGAACTTATTGTTCGTTAGGCTACAATTATGTTTCTTCATGAGCCCCTAACATAATCCCACTCTAGCATTTAGCATCAACCTCACACCCCATAAATAACAAACAACATTTCTATATTTCTATATTTTTAAACGTTATACAGAATACGTCATCCATGAGTAGCCACAGAACGCCCATCTCCGACATAACACTTCCACGTGGGATGGTCTTGTGTTTCTCTCGTATCGGTATTTCCACTTCCCTCCTCTGTCCTCGGTCTTGGCTCCTCTTGTTGAAATTACATGAAGTGAAGTCAACTGTGAGCGATTTCCGGTGAACGAGGATGAAGGAAGGAAGGAAGGACCAATAAATCCCTATATGAAAGGCACCCAGAGTGCAGACTTCCACAGGAAAAAAGTGCCAGAGCTTTTTCCAGGCTACTTCCGCGTTATGGGAGTTTTGGAACTATTAACAGCCAATCTCTTAGTCAGTAGTCAATGAGTTAATTGATTACACCCCCCAGCATACAGAAGTACATCCCACCCTCCTGCAATTCAGCCATTCAGCACAGGTTTTTTTTTTACTTTTGATCGTGTGGCGGCTACATCAAAGAGTGTAGCAACTCTCTTTTTCTATGGCTCTGGGCGTACGTAACCTCAGCGAGGATCCCTTTTCCGAGGAACTCAACTTGTGATTACTCTATTTGCCCAGTCATGTCTTCACTTTATCATTGTGTGCCTGGTTAGTTGACAACTCTTTACTCACCTACAGTGATGCTAATGGACAGGCTATGAGTAGAGTTGGAGGAGTGGGCACATGTGTAACGGCCCAGCTGAGAGGAGTCCATATTAGACAGAGTAAACGTAGCACTGCTCTGGGAGAAACTAAGAGCAGATGAATTCACGTGAACTCCATCTCTGTACAGACGTAAGTAGCCATAGCACTGGTCTGCACTCCAAAAGCATCTGATCAGAACAGTTTCTCCAGCTGAGACTGTTGAGTATGAGGAGATGAGAGAGATGGAGGGACCTGGAAATAGAAAAGAGTCACATTTACAAATATTCACTTTAATTGCTTTTTAGGCAAGTTTACTTTTATGTCATTAAACATATTTACTCACCTTCCATGGAACACACCACCCCTGCATCCTGATAAGGGCCACAGTAAGGGTTTATATTGTAGGAGCAATCGCTCAGATAATGTTCAGCACCAGAGCATCTGACATTACCAATCAAAATCTCTCCAGTCCCTGCACCATAGGAGGCTGACCCAGGAGCACAAACAGCAGTGCCACACCCCAGCTGTCTGCACACCACCTCAGCATCACTCATGTCCCAGCCATCATCACACACAGTTCCCCACTGGTGACCATACCCATTTTTATAGAGATACACCTCCACTCGACCTGAGCACGGACTGTTCCCATTCACCAGCCTGATCTGGCCAGGGACTACAAAGAAATACAAGACAGCACTAATTAGGGAGTTGCCAAGCGAGGCTTTTGCAGCAGTGATGTACAGCCAAACTGGTTTGATGCTTCAAAGCTTTTGACGGTCTACTCCACAACGCCATCTGGTGGTCAATAAGATATCCTACACAACCAGCATCATCCATATGTTTTGTATGGCCACATCATTGCAAGATACATAGCAGTATATTAGCCTAAGTTATGTGTGATTTTATTAACATCAGGTTTGTTGAGTTTTCATTGCACTGTTTGCTTGACCATTCTAATATCATTCAATTATGCCTGCACTTTGTGCATGAAAATAGTGATAAAGCAAATGCAGATGAATGAAAGTGTTTGTGTTCCTGACTACACAACATTATAGACATACTGTAGCCTACATTGTTTGGAAACAAATTCTTATTTAGTGTAATTACCATCAACTGAACAATACGGATAAAGCAATGTTACCTGCAGTTGGTAGAGTCTTTGTAGTTGGATTATTGTCTGCCAGATGATTCGCATGTAGATGAAGAGGCATTGAAGATGTGATGTTGGAATAAGACAAACTTTGATCACATACACAGTATAGCGTACCACATACTACTTTTGTGGGACTCTTCAGACTGAAATGTTCCCACACCTGAGACATTAGGATTGTGTCAAGTGAGGCTTTTGAAGCAGTGATGCTTCTACAGCCAAACTGGTTTGATGCTTCAAAGCTTTTGACTGTCTACTCCACAACTCCATCTGGTGGTCAATAAGATATCCTGCACAACCAGCATCATCCATACGTTTTGTATGGCCACATCATTTCAAGATACATAGCAGTATATTAGCCTACGTTATGTGTCATTTTATTAACATCAGGTTTGT
The DNA here is from genome assembly GCF_963854185.1 of Sardina pilchardus. Taxonomy (NCBI): domain Eukaryota; kingdom Metazoa; phylum Chordata; class Actinopteri; order Clupeiformes; family Clupeidae; genus Sardina; species Sardina pilchardus. Next base: position 32,035,104 of record NC_085006.1, read on the forward strand.
TGAGTTATCATTGCGCTGTTTGCTTGATTATTCTTAATTTCTATATTATTCAATTAGGCCTGCACTTTATGGATAAAAATAGTGAAAAAGTAATGCAGATGAATGAAAGTGTTTGTGTTCCTGACTACACAACATTATAGACATACATTGCTTGGAAATAAATTCTTACATACACGTGTTTATGCCCAATATTGTGTTGGCATCTGTGTACTGACAGGTGTCTTTTGAGTGTTTCAGTTATTTAGTGTAATTATCATCATTGCAGTAATAACTTTAACTGAACAATACGGATAAAGCAATGTTACCTGCAGTTGACAGAGTAGTTGGAGTATCGTCTGCCATGGTGGATGCTTCACACGTAAATGAAGAGGCATTGAAGATGTGATATAGGAATAAGACAAACTTTGATCACATATAGCGTACCACATACTACTTTTGTGGGACTCTCCAGACTGAAATGTTCCCACACCTGAGACATTAGGATTGTGCCAAGTGAGGCTTTTGCAGCAGTGATGCTTCTACAGCCAAACTGGTTTGATGCTTCAAAGCTTTTGACTGTCTACTCCACAACTCCATCTGGTGGTCAATAAGATATCCTACACAACCAGCATCATCCATATGTTTTGTATGGCCACATCATTTGAAGATACATAGCAGTATATTAGCCTACGTTATGTGTAATTTTATTAACATCAGGTTTGTTGAGTTTTCATTGAACTGTTTGCTTGATTATTCTTAATTTCTATATTATTCAATTAGGCCTGCACTTTATTGGTAAATATAGTGAAAAAGTAATGCAGACAAATTAAAGTGTTTGTGCTCCTGACTACACATAGTCAACATTATAGACATACATTGCTTGGAAATAAATTCTTACATACACATGTGTTTATGCCCAATATTGTGTTGGCATCTGTGTACTGACAGGTGTCTTTTGAGTGTTTCAGTTATTTAGTGTAATTATCATCATTACAGTAATAACTTTAACTGAACAATACGGATAAAGCAATGTTACCTGCAGTTGACAGAGTAGTTGGAGTATCGTCTGCCATGGTGGATGCTTCACATGTAGATGAAGAGGCATTGAAGATGTGATATAGGAATAAGACAAACTTTGATCACATATAGCGTACCACATACTACTTTTGTGGGACTTTCCAGACTGAAATGTTCCCACACCTGAGAACGGGGTCTCTTGCATGCATTTTCCATAATTCATTATTAGTGTGAAATGATCTAGTCAGACAGCGTCTACAAGCAGCAAACAGTGCTGTGATTGAGGAACAACTTTTATTCTTTATTCTATGGGAGTGTTGGAGTCAGCGAAGTGTTAATCGACACACAAACTACATGGCCAACATGTTATTATTATTATTTACTAAACAACAATGCACATGCATATATGTTATAGACATGGAGACATTGTTATAATCATTTAATGCATTACCGTAATTTCCCGACTATTAGACGCGGCTTATACATTGATTTTGCAAAGTTTCTTCAGCTATGAGGTTAATACAGGGGGGCAGTTCATATGGTGTTAATGTGGTTTTGTTTCTTTTAACTTGCATAAAATACTGTCCTGCGGCTTATACACAATGCGGCTTATATGCAGGAATTTACTGTAAAGGAACTTTCCAACGTTTTGTCATAGTAAACCACTGTGTGTTATTCCCTTAGACGAGTTGATACATACAGTACCTCTCGCCGGAGTCTCACGTTTCAATAATGCGTACACTCAATAGCCTCCACGCTTTCCCTACTTGTATAGTATATAACTATACACTAAATATAGTTACACAAGTAGCTACATGATCAAGTATGACACAAAATAAAATGTGACTCTTTTCTAAGCTGGTAAAAAGGATAACTATGGTGGAATAGCACTTGGGAGTTAATTGACTCGGTACAGTAATATCATCACTCAAACCAACAAGAAGATTTTTCAGGAGTGATGATATTACTGCACCGAGAACTTTATCTCCGTGCCATGCCAGAAACATTGAGTGTACGCATTGACACGCGAGAGTTATCAACTCATCTTAGTTAAGGGAATGACATAGTTTACAATGGAAAAAACTGTGGAGTGTTCCTTTAACTAGCTAGACCACAGTGCGCGCAGTGTTTTGAAACCTGCATGACGTGCCAGAGAGGTAACGATGCTTGGTTTCCAAAGGTCAAGCTAGGCTCTGGAGCACTCGGGCCGTGTGTAGAGACAGTGTGCTGAGCGACCCACCCCTACCACTCATAGCCAATGCATGACTGTTAAATGTCATTATATACTACCATTATGGATGGATATGTTGAGGATTGGACGAACACTGAGCAAGAGGTTTATATGAGATGCTAATAATGTGAGATGTTTGATGTAATACAGATTATGAAACTCATGCAATCCTGAGAAGGATCATAGAGTTTGTAGTTAACTTACCGGGTACTGAGGTGACATTGACAGAAAGCACTCCTGAAGAGAGAAACAAACCAACACATGTATATCATAAAAACATGTTAGCAAAATCAGATGTGGTATTTGTTGAATGCACAGTATGCATAAACATAGCGACATATTCACACAGACACAACTGCCTTGGCCTAGTGACATAAATATAAAGTCTGATTCCACTCTCTGTTTGTCAAATTTTACATCATTCTTATTTCAACTCTAACATATTCTTGTTGTCCTATGCCCATACTACATGTTCTGATAAATGAGTGGTGTCTTATGCACAAGTCTTAGTTTGTGCAGTGCTGGCAGATTTGAGGTGTTGCACGTAGCCTACCAAACTTCCTATTTCAGCTTTTCTGTTTTTCATCAGCACTTATATAATTATAATTATGAGGATAGAACACTGAACTCAACAGTGCAATCATCAGATTTGAGATGTTTATGATGTGAGATGTTTGTTCCAATACAGTATAAGCTCATGCAATCCTGAGAAGGATCTTTGAGTTTGTGTAATCTTTGGGGTAAATATTTCACTTACCAGGTACTGAAGGGACACTGAGAGAAATAACTACTGAAGAGAGAAACAAACCAACACATGTGTATCATGAAAACATTTAATGAGAATTAGATGTGATACTTGTTGAATGTATGTTTGGTGTTTTATGCAGAAGTCTTTGTGCAGTGCTGTGTGGTGTGTGGTGTTGCACGTAGTCTACCAGACTTCCCTTTTCAGCTTTTCTGTGTTTCATCAGCACTTATTATAATCATTATTATAACAACAGAACACTGATCTCAACAGTGCAATAAAATTGAACCGCAATGAAAAAACGATTTGAAATTATTTAGTTGAAATCCAGATAGATGGTATGAATGTAGGCCTACAGTATCTCTGTTTTTGTGATAACATTTCTTGTGGCCTGTATAGTCAAACTGCGTGAACCCAGACGAACCTGTTAGCTAATTTGAATTAGTTCTGCACGTTAGTTGGGAAATTATATTGATGCCCACTTCTGAATCAGTCATGTAGGCCTACAGTACCTTCAACACAAACAATGGCTGCACTGATGGTGACATGGTCATGTATTGTCTTTGGAACTGAGTGAACAGCTGCACTTATAAGTATGTTTACAAGACAGATGTGTTCACTGCATGTCTAATACAATTGTATGATTTTAATGCACCTATTTCATTTTAATTTCACTGATGTTTACGTTACACCCTTGGAATTTGTAAAAAGGGCCACAGTAGAAGTTTGGAAACAAGCATCAATCCATTTCAGATGGACCTGCAGAGCTAAATTTCCTAACAGGTTCATCTGGATTCACTCAAGTTACTGTATAGTGAATTAAGGTGAAGACTGCTATACAAGTGTCCTATAATTTGCCACTGCTGTTTTCAAACACTCTTTAGTATGTTCATACTGGAGGAATGATTTCCTTTACTTCACTTTACATGTTCAGATTAAGAGAAATTAGTTTAATGTTACCTGAGAGAAGAGCGAGCACAGCCATAGACATCTCCGTCTCTGATGAGAATTGTATGACATGGACAGGTCTTCCTCTTTCTTTGTGTCTTTAATCTCTTTAGACTGCATTCGCCCGTGGTCAAGTAAGCTGTGAAGCATGTCAGCAAATGTCAACCTATAGAGCCACTATTTAAAAAAAAAAAAAAAAAAAACTCTCTTTAGACGACTGCATTCGCCCGTGGTCAAATAAGTTTTGAAATGTGTATCAGCAAATGTCAAGCTACAGCCACCATTAAAAAAAAAAAAAAAACTGTCATACTGTATATAGTCTCTTTTAACTAGACTGCATTCGCCTGTGGTCAAGTAAGTCATTTGTCAGCGAAGGTCAAAGATATGTCACCAAACCTGTAAAAACCATTAAAAACAGTCAGTTCTTAAACCTTTCATAATGAGTATCGCCTCAGAACACAATTAGCCCTCCAAGTATCACCATTATGGCTGGCATTAGAGGCCCATAACTACATATTTTGTACATAGCCAACTATTTTGTGTCTTCTTCTTCAAGTAAGACAAAAGCTAGCTTAAATTGAACTTCAGTGATTGGTTAAGGATTTAGTAGGCCTATATATAGGCCTATATATAAATTGAAGTGATTATTTAATGTTAATGAAAAAAATATCTTGGAGACTGGAGTACCAACAGTGCTACCCGTACCACAGTTTGAGAACCACTGCACTTAACTATTGCGAATATACTGTACATTATGTGCTTTAAGCAATGTGAAAGTCCTTTTTGGCAAGTATCTTGGTATCAGCCATCGTTAACATGTTTTGGGCAGCTATTGGGCAGTTACTTTGATGACTGGCATGATGATTTGATGATCACATGATTGGCACAGCGTTTCATTTACACTATACCCCATACATTTCTATTGAGGATTAATTGAATGCTCAGTCTCGTCATTATAAAGTCTTTGGTAATCGTATAGCCCGTTTTATCTACCGCCTATGGCCTACTGTAAAATACCCATATGGAGTGGCCCCAAGGGGGCGCCCCTGCTACTCAAACATTTCAAACTAGACGAGCCAGCGAATCAGCAGCCCAGGTCCAGACCAGAAGTGAAACAGAAACTTGAACTTAGGCGCTTCTATTACTGTTGATATTGGAAGACTGCCGTTCAAAATCAAAGGACATGGCTAGTAAACGGCCAAGGTACGACGACAAATGAACGCACCATGCACTATTGGGCGTTTTCAAGGACATTCATGATACGTGTTAGTAGGCTACGAAATTCAGCGTAGCGTCTGAATGGTTGTGCTAAGATGAGTTTCAGGAAACGTTTAACTAACCAACATCGTGATTCGTGAACTTGGCTAACATTTGAGTAATCTGTTTAGTAAGCTTTAGTAAATTGTTTAGTAACAATTTTAATTTTGTTTGAGCATTTGAGGCTGGCGCTTAGAGAGTTGATTTGATGGCCGTGTGTGTGTGTGATTAACAGAGCAGTGAAAGTAAATTATTGTCTTTTTCTCTAGGATGGAGGAAACTAGCTCTACACCCAACACGAAGAGTGATGAGTGTATGGGTCCAGCAAAAACCTTTCCAGGAGGAGACTGTTCTGCTGTAGGCCTACAGTAAGATATGATGTGTTTATATGACTAGTTACTAGCCCTAGTGTGTCTTGCCCTAGCCCTAGTGTGTCTTGCTGCATTCCTGCTTGTGTCCTATTGGTCAGCCATTAAAAGGCTCAAGATGGCATCAGAGCAGGGCCTCTGAGCCCGCCAGCATCCACGGTTGTGTGAGAGCCGTGGATAGCTGTGTGTAGTGTATGTATCTTTTATGTTGTGTCTTGTCTGTGATATGTGCCGTGCGGCAACTTTTCCCCCAGACCTGTAGTTTGAGTGTCTGTGAGGCCAGGGTGTGCCGGGTTCTGCATGTTTAGTGTGTTTGTGTGGCCTGTGAGGCCTGAGGTGTCCAGGTGCTGGACCTGGACATGCTCATTTTATAGCCTGGGTAGCTTGTTTGATTGTTTGATTGTTTGATTGTTTGCTTGGTTTTTTTGTTGTTTTTTCCTCCGCCAAGGAGGTTATGTGTTTGCACTCTCTGAGTGCTTTTCTAGTTATGTTTACATTGTCATAGACCGAGCCTACCATTGCTTTAGCTTGTCGCCATTCACTCCTTTGTCTTCATTAACATTCCTGGTAGAATTGTAACTTGTATATGTTTTTTTTCCTTTTCAAGATTCATGTTTTGATTGATGCGATTTATACTTTGCAGTGTCTTATCCAGAAGATATGGTTTGTTGTTTTGTACAGTTTTGTACAGTAAAAATATAAACAAACATAACAAATGTGATATCCTGCGCAATCACTGACTGTATGTTTAAGTATTAGACTACGAGACAAATAAACTCCACTGTCAGTCTCCTGTCTGTCCTTCCATGCCTACCAGTGTCTAAGATTACAACCTCCTGTGTTCTCATTCTGGTGATATGGACAAAACCATACAAAACTCCACTGTGTCAAGCTACAGTGTGTCTATGAGAAGAAATGACTACACATGACTACATTAGAATGTAATGAACTATAGTACTTTCTAATGAATGAGAATGTTCTGAGATGAATGAGAACATTGTGGCCACTTGCGGTTTGGGACAACTCTGTGAAATCAAATGCATTTATCCATCTATGACAACTGAAGTCAATCTAAAAATGACACCAAAAATTCATATTTTTTTCTCTGAGCCAGCTGGTAGTTTGTAAGGGCATCAACCTTAATCCAGCTGTCATCAACTTTAGACTGTAACACTTGCTGTTCTATCTAGCTTCATTCATTTTCAGTTAGCAAAAGGCACCATGTGGGTTTGTTTTCACTGAGAGCAGCCCATAGAATGCACTTTATCTCAAGAGGAAATTACGTGAGCATGATGTTTAGAACATGATAGGTCACTATTGATTGTACATGAATGTTATCCCCAGATATTATTTGATGATGTTCATGTGTGTGTTTTGTGTGATTCTGTCATTGATCCAGATGGACACCAGAGGAGGCAGAGATCCATGAGAAACTCAAATCCACTCTGAAGAGCAAGTTTCAGGAGCTGGTTGAGGGAGTACCCAATCAGGGAGACCCCAGACTCCTCCAAGAGATCTACACAGACCTCTACGTTACAGGGGGGGGAGGAGGAGGGGTCAATTATGAGCATGAGGTCAGACAGATAGAGGGAGCATCCTGGATAAGAGTAGCACAAGATAGACCAATCAAATGCAGTGACCTCTTTAAACCCAGAGGAGAAGCAGCACAAGATGGACCAGTTAGCAGCATCAATCCCTTATCTGTAAAGCACAAACCCATCAGAACAGTGCTGACTAAGGGAGTGGCCGGCATTGGAAAAACAGTCTCTGTGCAGAAGTACATTCTGGACTGGGCTGAAGGAACAGCCAATCAGGATGTCCACTTTATATTTCCTCTTCCTTTCCGAGAGCTAAACTTGATGAAGGAGAAGCAACTCAGTCTGGTGGAGCTCATTCAAATGTTTTTCCCAGAAGTAAAAGACCCAAGAGTCTTCACCAGTTCACAGCATAGAATCGTGTTCATCTTTGATGGTCTGGATGAGTGTCGACTTCCTCTAGATTTCCTCTCCAACCCGAGGTGTTGTGATGTGACAGCGTCAGCCTCAGTGGATGTGTTACTGACAAACCTCATCAAGGGGAATCTGCTTCCCTCTGCTCTCCTCTGGATCACCACCCGACCAGCAGCAGCCAGTCAGATCCCTCCTGAGTATGTGGACCAGGTGACAGAAATTAGGGGATTCAATGACCCACAGAAAGAAGAGTACTTCAGGAAGAGAATCAGCGATGAGAACCTGGCCAGCAGAACAGTCACACACATAAAGTCATCTAGGAGCCTCTACATCATGTGCCATATTCCAGTCTTCTGCTGGATTACAGCCACTGTTGTAGAGAGAACATCAGAATCAGAGAGAGTAAAAATGCCACGGACTCTCACTCAAATGTACACACTCTTCTTGATAGTTCAGACAAGCATCAAACAGAAGTACACAGAGAGAACAGATGAAGAGGTGATTTTCCAACTTGGGAAACTGGCTTTCCAACAGCTGGAGAAGGGCAATCTGATCTTCTATGAGGAGGACCTGAGAGAGTGTGGCATTGACATCACAGAAGCATCAGTGTACTCAGGAGTGTGTACCCAGATCTTCAGAGAGGAGGCTGGGCTGTGCCACGGGAGGGTGTTCAGCTTTGTGCATCTGAGCATCCAGGAGTTTCTTGCAGCTCTGTATGTGTTCCTCTGCTTCAGCAACAGACAGAGAAACATACCTGACCAACAGCAAACCTCTCAGCCCTCTGCTCTGTTCAGAGCTGAAACACTTCTTGATCTACACAAGACTGCAGTGGAACTGGCCTTACAGAGTAAGAAAGGACACCTGGACCTTTTCCTCCGCTTCCTTCTTGGTCTCTCATTGGAGTCCAATCAGAATCTCTTAAAACACCTACTGCTGCAGAGTAGTAGCCAATCAGATAGCTCAGAACAAACAGCTCAGTATGTCAAACAGAAGATCAGAGATCAACATGATTCAAACAGAATGATTAACCTGTTCTACTGTCTGAATGAGCTGAATCACCATGCTGTAGTGGAGCTCATTGACAAGAGCTCTGGAACTCTGTCTGTAGTCATGCTCTTACCAGGAGAGTGGAGGACTGCAAAGTTTGAGTTTAAGATTCCAGAAGAGCAGCTGGATGAGTTTGACCTGCAGAGGTACATAACGACACCAGAGGAAGATCAGACTGAACTCCTCAGTCCAGATGAAGTTCTCCAGAAGCTGCTGCCAGTGGTCACAACTTCCACATCAGCTGTGTAAGTAAAGTGTGTGTGTGTGTGTGTGTGTGTGTGTGTGTGTGTGTGTGTGTGTGTGTTTCGGTTAGGCACATTCTGTTACAGGCACCTTTGGGTTATCTCTCTCCCACTGACACCTTCTCTTTCTATCTTTGAACATCATACTGACTTTGGCATACACGCACCCACATGAACACTTGCATACATACCTTTTACTTTCCCCTAGACATCTTTTGGTAACGGTTATGCTTTTGGTTCATTTTAAATAAATACTTTACTGGTTAAGGCGAGACACGGCAGGTGAAAATACTGTTTTTGTGACCTCCGGTCAATTTCGAGATTTTGAGCTAGTTTGCTACTTTAGCATGTATTCTACCACCCTACTACAACAACAAAGTCCGATTTGCACATTTAAGTGTTTATTTCACGAACTTTTGTCTACTCGCGCCTGTATATTTCTCCTAATTTTACCAAAAGTTCCCATTCTGAAGTGTCATGTACTACCGTGATCGTGATCCAAATCATATAGAGAGCCGAAGTCCCGCCCCTTCCGATTGCCTCCATGGGACCTATCTTTGGATTTTTTTTCAATGGCAGTCAATGGAGAAATATAAATTATTTTCTGGTCCCGATTGTCTTGTGCCTTGAATTACCCATATGATGTTTGTCAATTTTAATGACAATTTTTCATGTAAAGACATTTGAAAAGTATGTCGTAACTAGTGAATTACAACATTGTGAAAGATCGTGTTTCCAATGACTACAAACACATCAGTCGCGTTAGTGACGTTAGACCAATTCACAGCCACGGGCGCCAGCAACAGGTCTTATTTGAGCTTCCCCCTTGCCGATGAAAATATCATGAGTCAGAGGATTAAACACATCAGATAAGTTGTATTTCATTCATAGACTGTACAAACACTACTGTTAAGTGACTTAGCTGGCAGCAAGATGTAACCGTTAACTAGCATAATAGCTAGCTAACTAGCCAGCCCATAGAGCCAGCCTCTCGTTTGCTAGTTGGTGGCTCAGTTGGTGACGTGCATCGTTTGAGACGAGAAATGTAGTCCACTGAACGGATTCGCACAAAACTTAGATAACTTTTAAAGTCTAATGAAAAACAGAACTTTATTAATGTGAAAAATTATCTTTTAAATTCCCACACATCATATGTGAAATGCACGGTCCAACTCGAACGGGACCAAAAAATAATTGTTATCTCTCCATTGACTCCCATGCATAAAAAATCGTAAAATAGGTCCCATAGACCGGAAGTAGAAGGGCGTGACTTCGGCTCTCTATCGTGTTTGATACCGTTTGAAAGCTCTGCTTCTCCTACAAGACGCTAAGCTATCCAAATATGGGCATTTCCTTTGTATTAGCAACCAATCGCGAAAGTTCAAAGACGAGTCTAAGCTGAGAACGCATTTCATTGGCTGTGTTTCAAGGCTGTTTTCTCAAAACGAGTTTTCCCCCACACGCCATGCAAAGGATCTCCACTTCTGCAGCACCTACATACACCAAACTTTCCAGTCTTATTCCTAACTATATTAGGAAGATATTTACAGAGGGATTTGTTGATATAGCATTCTTGGCATGATTTACATGACTTTTTATGCCTAAAAATAGGGCGAAAATCCACTTTTTAAGCCAATTGGCAGTATTTTCTGATTTACTGGAAAACAAAAGAAGATATTCATAATCCCCTCTGTAAATGTTTTTTTATTTGATATATTAACACAACAAAAAAATAATTTTCAACCTGGCTTTTTCCAATGGTCAGATCCTTCGCATCAAAATATATGCAAATTAGCGCATATTTGATGAGATATAGCCTAATTAGCATATTTAAACATTAAATTAAAGAAAACTTGCAATACATTTTATTCTCCTATTTATGTGAGTATTCAACTGGTAAAGTTTCATGAAGATATCTTTAAGTTTAAAATGTTCCCCTATTCACCTGGGGTGTCTCGCCTTAAAGTTATCTCTGTTGTCTCGACTCCCTCTTTATGTTGCGGCTTAGAGCCGGGTTGTAACAGTGTGTGTGTGTGTGTGTGTGTGTGTGAAAGAGACAGAGAGAGTTCCAGAAAGAGGAAAGATGATCAGTTGACACCATATCATCAGATACAGTGCCTATAGAAAGTCATTATACCCCTTTGAAATAGTTACTTTTTTGTCCTTTTTCTTTTTAAAAATATATGTTTCCAGTTTTATTTACAAATGTAGCTGTACAACATCAAATAATGAAAAAAAAAGACACGGTTCTGATGTGTGTGTGTGTGTGTGTGTAAGAATTTGTGTTTTTGAGAGAGGGGAAGTGTGTGTAGTGGATTGGAGTGTGTGTGTGTGTGTGTGTGTGTGTGTGTGTGTGTGTGTGTGTGTGTGTGTGTGTGTGTGTGTGTAAGAGTTTGTGTTTGTGTGAGAGGGGACGTGTGTGTGAAGGAAGTGGGAGGTGGAGTGTTTGTGTGTGGGAGAGAGAGGGAGTGTGTGGAAAGAGGTTATGGGTGTGTGTCTGGATTGAAGTGTGTTTGGGAGAGGTTGTGTGCAGTGGTGAGTGGTGTAGTGGGGATTTTTTTAAGTGGGGGTACGCTATTTGTGACATCATTGCAGTGTCATATAGATTACCGTAATTTACAGACTATTAGCCGTGGTTTTGGAAAATTTCTTCAGCTATGAGGCTAATACAGGGGGCCAGTTAATATGCCGTTAATATGGTTTTGTTTCTTTTAACTTGCATAAAACACTGTCCTGCGGCATATATGCGGGAAATTACTGTATTGTATGTTTAACATCATTCATATTCACATAGAACATATGTGCTAGCATACAACATATGAGCAGAGCGTTGTGTCAGTTGAAATGAATTATCAGTGAACTATTTGCTTAACTCCAAAATGATGAGGCGTCAATGATGCGGCTAATTCGAAGGCCTGAATGTAAGGACTTTGAAGTCGCAGGAGTTGCAAGAATCCACGTCGTTCTATTAACGAATGAAACGTCTATTTATTAAATAAACGTTTATTAAATAAACAGACTTCCAGTCAGTTGAAGCGGAGCTTTGCTACCAACATCGAGTGGTTTCAGTTTCTCTTGCGCGGACGCTTGCATTGAAGAAATGTTCATAGGCCTACCACCACTTAATTGTATGCATCTTTATTTTATGACACCAACTTAGGACGTCCTCCTGATCGCAGAAAACGTTTGTTTTCTTTTTCTGTCGGTCCGTGGTTCCTTGATCAATTGGGCAGCAAATTAGCATAGCACTGCGGGCACAATTTACTCCACAACTCCAAAGACCAGCAGTGTGCAGGTGGCTGATCGGTGCTGCTCTGCGGCCCATAGTTTGAGAAACGCTGGTCTAGCCTACTAAATGCTAGGTTGAACTAAATCTTCAAACCAGTTGAAGTGACGTTACATTTAATGCTTTACTACTCCAAAATGATGGGGTGTTTGTGCTTATTAGGCTATTCAAAATCATATGCCACTGAGCATAACTTACATTGGAACTTCAATTATGAACGTGGATGTTTGTGTGTGCGTCCCCACTCGTGTCGTGGCCAATTTGACAGTATTAGAGATGTCTCATATAGCCTATTCAGGTTGTTTTCACCATTGCCAATAAGCTCCGGTTTGACATTTAAGTAGGCTATTTTATATTTTGTTATTTTTTTTTATATCTCACGTCGGGAGAATATGTGTGTGTCTGTTTGTAAGAGTGTTGAGAGGTTGTGAGCGTGTTCGTAGATCACACGCATGCGTGAGAAATAAATGGAGTGTGTGAGGAAGTGTGGGGAGAGGCTGTAGGTCTGTGTGTGTAGATTGGTGTGTGTGTGTGTGTGTGTGTGTGTGTGTGTGAAGGTTGGATTGTGTGTGTGTGGGAGAGGTTGTTTTGTAAGAGAGGGGAAGTGTGTGAAGAAAAAGGGTGGAGGTTGTGTGTGTGGATGTGAAGGTGTGGGTCTGTGGAGCGCAGAGATCAGTGTGTGTGTGTGTGTGTGTGTGTGTGTGTGTGTGTGTGTGTGAAAATGTGTGTAAAGATGTGTGTGTGTGTGTGAGAGACAGAGAGGGAATGTGTGAGGATGTGTGGGGAGAGGCTGTGGGTGTGTGTCTATGTAGATTGGAGTATGTGTGTGTATGTATTGGGAGATGTGAGCGTGAGAGAGAAAGAGAGACAGAGTGTGTGTGTGTGTGCGTAGATGATTGGGGAGTAATATTCAGATGTATCATGATGTGTCTCCAGGCTGCAGGTCTGTGAGCTGACAGAGAAGAGCTGCTCCTATCTGGCCTCTGCTCTCACATCACTCTCCTCAACACTCACACTGCTGGACCTGAGTTGGAATCACCTGCAGGACTCAGGAGTGGAACTTTTATGTTCTGCTCTTTCTCATCAGAACGGCAAACTGGAGGAACTACGGTAAGCATCATTTCATGTAGTGATTATATGCGAGTGACCATGTGTGTGTGTATAGGAGAGTGTGTGTGTAGCCCCTTTCACATTTAGAAACGATACATTAGCGTTTAAGAAATAGCGGGTTCAGGGGATTTCGCAATATGAAAGGTAGGTAACCAAACTGGTTACGAGAGGCTGTGTCCTGGAGGAGCGCTACGTTCCTGTGAGGTGGCTGCACCCTCAACCCGCTATGGCTCCATCTGCTGGTGGAATCGGGAGTGCCACCTATCCTCCCGTGACTCATCAACGCACCTGAGGCTGATCAGTGTCTGATCACTGGAAGGGCTTTTTAAGCAGCTGAGGCACAGTCAGAGACAGAGTCGGGTTTGGGAGACAAGCTCCTGGTTATCCTCGCAAGGAGTGAGGATTGGAAGCCACAAAGCGGACTAACCGGAACCTGTTGCCTGACGTCTGGGGAAGGTACTGCCGGATCGGCCACCAGTGAAGAGAGTAAGACTGAACTTTGCACAAGGATACATTGTCTACAAGGGAATTTACCTGTGGGGACCAACACTAGGACTTTACAGCTGGAGGAACATTGTTTAAGTTTTGTTGAAGAGCAACTGCTACCTTGGTTACACATTTTGAAACTGAATACCTTTCTGTTAATTCCCCTGAACTGCATTAAACCCTTGATTATACTCCAATCTGCTGTCATCGCACTGCTTGAGCTGTCCTGCCGAGAGCGTGTAGCCTCTCGCTATATCACATATGGTGGAGAATGCGGGCATAGCCCAAGTGTTAATAGTGCATGTCAGAGGAGGACACTGAGACTTTGATTACCCAGTTTTCCAAATTAGCCGTAGGCCCCCCACAAAACAAAATGGAGGGAATTTTGAAAGCCCTTGTTGCTAGCCAGCAAGCCCAGACGCAAGCGAACATGGCTCTCTTGGAGGAGCAAAAGAAAGCCAACCTTCTGAAGACGGAGGAGTTGCAGCTGCAGAAGCAAATGGCTGTCCGTAATGTTCGCCCCATAAAGGCAAGTGACTTCATATCCAAGATGGGGGCTACAGATGACGTTGAAGCGTACCTGCACGCCTTTGAAGCCACGGCCACTAGGGAAAGGTGGACCCAGGCACAGTGGGTTGGATTGCTGGCCCCCTTTCTAACGGGGGAATCGCTGAATGCTGTCCGAGACCTGCCCGCCGACAAGGTAGCTGACTAGGGATGTAACGATTACCGGTGTGACGGTAAACCATGATAAAAAATATTGATGATAACAATTACCGTGTTCATTTCGAATATCATTATTATCACGGTTGATACTACGGTGTGGTAACCGCGTGTTTAATTCCTCCCAGCTTCATCCGAGCCTGCTTTTGACACAAGCTGAAGGCAACTATGAAACAAAACTTTACCTTACTAATTCTGTTGTCTGAGTGATGGATTTAACCATGATTCGGATAAGGCTACACCTGCTTTTAAAGGGCGCAACATTTTCATCCCAAAACGTGCGCGCTGTATCATGTAGCCACTCTGCGTCTTTTTATGTAGGCCAGCACGTTCACATTAAATCTAGGCTATTCCACTAACGTTATCAGGAGAATGCCGTGAAGTTTATGTTGAGCGCTGGGTGTCACTCATTGGATATAACAGATATCAAACTCAAAATCATAAGTTAAGCTATAAGCAGCCAACATTTCCAACCAAGGAAAAAGTGAGCACAATGCCACGGTAACCTACCTACAGTAGGCTATGGAATTTAGTTCATTTAGGCCTACAGTGTTTAGTTCAATTTCCGAAAAAAGCTACACAGCCTATTGGCAAACATTTACATCTTGAGAAAGTTCCATCAAGGTAACTATCCCGTTAGCTCACGTGTCATGTCTTTAATGTACAGTAGCCTAGTGCTCACCAAAATCATAGAAGTTAACATTTCAAGATACTTATCTTTTCTATGATCCCAGCAATATTTTCTTTGACTTGTCAATTTTTTGAACATTCATTTTATTCAATGCAAACGGATATCCTTGAACTATGCGTGACTACTGTCCTAAAACCGAATGAAGGTTAATATAATTAGCCTACTTCACGTATCTCTTAAAGTGACAGGCTCTCAATTAGACCTACACAACATTAAAGTCATTAAAGACAAGTGTAATAGTTTAAAAATCAATATGAAGTATTCAAATTACTGAATATTTTTAGCTATAAGTAATTATGCAGATCCTAACATATTATAAACTATTAGCAAAATATATAAAGTTTATGAATTCAAAATATGCAATAGAAACAAGATAAGCCATTTTCTGTGTGTGTGGAGGGTTGAGCAGAGACTAGGATTGCCACTGCTGTGAATGATCAGTATCCTGCTGAAGGCAATAAGGGTTTGCCTATATTTTTAATGTAACAAACACTGTCACACTTTTTTAAACTAAAATATTTCAGCTTGTCTACACCCATCAGCGCTTTCTTAACATATTGTACACACAATTTTTAAAACCGTGATAATACCGAAAACCGTGATAATTTTGGTCACTATAACCGTGGGGTTAAATTTTCATACCGTTACATCCCTATAGCTGACTATGATGCCCTGAAGTCTGAGATCTTCGGCAGGCATGGGCTCACCAAGTTTGGCATGGCCCAGCGCTTCCACAGCTGGACCTTCCAACCAGACCAGCCTCCTCGTGCACAGATGCATGAACTTGTCCGCATCACACGGAAATGGCTGGACCCGGAGAAGAATACAACAGCGGCCGTAGCGGAGGCCATTGTGGTGGATCGTTACTTACGTGCCCTGCCTTATGATGTGAAACGGTTCATAAGTCAGCAGGCCTTGACCACAGCAGATCTAACCGTGGAAGCTGTAGAAAAGTACCAGGCCACGGCAGAGATGCTTCGTACTACCAGAAAGGATCCCAGAAGTGCGTCCCCACCACAGACGGGAGGAGCCCGTACAAAGAACCCCAAGGTCTCCAACCCAGCCACTTCAGGAGCTGTCCAGCCTCCAGGGGGAGGCAGGAACCAGCTGGGTTTCGGAAGAATACACCGGGAGAGTGAAACCCGACAGTGTTACCGATGTGGGAAACCGGCAGATGAGCCTATGCCCACTGCTGAGTCCTCCAGCCCACCACCCGCCCACCTTTTTGCCTCGCTTGTGGGGGTCGTAGAGAGCACCCCAGAACGACCCCCCACCTGCCCAGTGACTGTGAATCACCATGATGTGGAAGCCCTACTGGATTAGCGTAAGGACCTTGTGGATCCGTTGTGTCTGACCCCGGGGAAAGTCCTCCCGGTTTCCTGTGTCCATGGAGACACCAGAGACTACCCCACCGTGGAACTGACAATGACCACCACCCGGGGGGCCATACTCACGACGGCGGGGGTGGTTGATTCCCTGCCCGTTCCTGTCCTAATTGGATGAGACTGCCCTGCCTTCCACCCCCTGTGGAGAGAGACTCAGGGGAGGCTGACCCGAGTACCTCGGAAGCGGAGAGGTAAGATTCATCCCAAGAATACTCAAATGCAACCCTCAGGTCCACTCACTCCAGCCTGTGCTCTTGCAGGGGGGACCAGTGCCCAGGCTGACACAGAGTCTGCTCCAGACACAGGAGAAGAGAACCAGGACCCGGAAAGCGCTCCGAACCCCAGTGAGGAAGATGCCCACAGCACCAAAGAGCTTCTCCCTCTCACAGGCCAGTATGGTATGGCTCAGTTACAAGATCCCACTCTTGCAAATGCCTTAAGAAATGTGTAGGTGTTAGAGGGAGTAGTGTTAGGGAATAGGACCGGCCCTACTTACCCCCATTTTGCACTAAGCCGGGGGCTAGTGTATCAGGTAATAAAGAAAAATGATGACGTGCATGAACAGCTCCTCGTACCACAGCCCCACCGGGCCACCGTGCTCAACCTGGCACACACACACCCGCTAGGGGCCCACCTAGGGGTAGAGAAGACTAAGGAAAGAATCCTGCAACGCTTCTTTTGGCCAGGAGTGCACAAAGAGATAGAGAACTACTGTCGAAGTTGCCCCGAGTGTCAGCGGGTGGCACCAAAGCCCACATATAGAAACCCGCTCATCCCCTTGCCTATCATCGAAACTCCTTTTGAGAGGATTGGTCTGGATATAGTTGGGCCCTTACCGAAAAGTTCCAGGGGGCACCAGTACATCCTGGTCATCCTAGACTATGCCACCCGATATCCCGAGGCCATTCCGCTGAGGAAAGCTACATCCAAGCAAATCGCCAAGGAGCTGTTCCTCCTCTCAACTAGTCTGGGGTTCCCGAAGGAAATATTGACGGACCAAGGGAGTCCATTCATGTCCAGGGTGATGAAACAGTGTTTCCCACAGATAAGAAGGCAATGTGTGGTGGTCACCCCATGTCTGGGGGGGGGGTGCACCCATATTTTTCATTGCATCGCCTTTTTATCGCTCTCCTTTCATATAATGTAAATTATTTTTTTTAGCTAGATGTGAAGCTTGTCTTTATTTGAAACACACACACATTATGTAATTATTTACATTATATAGCCTACTGACATTTCTGATATTCATAACAGCAAACTTTATGCATATTATAGCCTACTATTCATATTACAACTCCACTTCTTAAATTCAGCTGTCTGGTTGAAGCCTCAAAATATTGTAAACAAAGTAGCAGGCTAAGCTTATACTCTAGCCTACTGGTTGGACTGTTTCCCCACATGTGTTTAAGTTTCAAGGTAAGCTAATACTTTTCTCCTTGGGACAGGCCCTTTTAAGTCTTGGAGTTGAAAAACATTGTTGGTCAGTCAACTTGAATGCAATGAGTTTTAATCAAATGTCTGCAGCATAGCCTACTAATGATGCTAACCGAATATAACAGTAATTTAGCTAGCCGTCTTCTGTGTGTCAATGCGTTCGCGATTGTGAATGTTTTATTTGGATTAAATGTGCATGTGGAGGGCGGGTGTCCATTGAGCACGCACGCGAGCGGGCCAAGGAGAATGAGTTAACTTCTACTGTTTGGTAATTAAGTTGCACGCATAGTCTACAAAAGTTGCGGGAGAACTTTATGCTTCTACCCGAGCAGCGTCAGGTGCATCAGTGCGACCACCGACCACGCTTCCAGGGATGATCTCGTTGGTTTTCATGGAGACAGACAGCCGCGGTGTGCACGGAGGGGAGGGGCTGTGTGTGTGTGCGTGCGTGTGTGTGTGTGTGTATGAGAGACAGACACTTGAGTGACAGAGAGGGAGCGCAGGGAAAGGAAATTCAGCTTTACGAATGCTGCGTGTTTTTCAATAGCGTTTCAAAATAAATAAATAAAAGAATAACGAAACGCAATATGTGACGGCCGGTGCTGAATCTGTGGCGCACCGCCACAAATTTGTTTATGTGTGGGAAACACTGTGAAAGAACTCTGTGCTCTGATGAAAATCAAGCAGCTGAGGACGTCGGTCTACCACCCCCAGACAGACGGGCTGGTCGAACGTTTTAACGAAACGCTGAAGTCTATGCTACGGAAGGCAGTCGGAGAAGAGGGGTGCAACTGGGATCAGCTGATCCCATACCTACTGTTCGCGGTGAGGGAGGTACCTCAGTCTTCTACTGGTTTTTCACCCTTTGAGCTCTTGCTGTCCTACAGACCCAGAGGACTGCTCGACATCGCTAAGGAGGCCTGGGAGGAGCAACCATGCCGACAGCGGACCTTGATCGAGCATGTCGGAGCCATGAGAGAGAGAATGAAGGCCATCTACCCCATGATGCGTGAACACCGAGACCGCCCAACGCCAACAGCAAGCCTCCTACAACAGGTCTGCTCAACCCAGAGAGTTTAAACTGGGGGACAGAGTGCTAACCGTTGAGTGCAAGTTCCTGGCAACCTGGCAAGGACCGTATGAGGTCATTGAACGTGTGGGAGAGGTAAACTATAAGGTGAGGCAACCTGATAAAAGAAAACCTGTACAGATTTATCATGTTAACCACTTAAAGAAGTGGCACGCCAGGGAGGCACTGTTCAGCTGTCTACCCCCCACAGAGTCCAAGGAACCGGCGAGAGAAGAGGTTCAGGTGGGTCCAAGCCTGTCCCCTCACCAACGGCAGATGAGTCTGGAGCTGGTGGATCGCAACAGAGATGTCTTCTCCTCCCTCCCGGGGCACACAGAGGTGGTCCAACATGAGATCCGGACCATGCCTGGCCGAACGGTAAACCAACGCCCCTACCGCGTACTGGAGGCTCGTAAGGTGGCCATTCAGGAGGAGGTAAGGAAGATGCTGGAGCTGGGCCTAATCGAGGAGTCCCAAAGTGCCTGGGCAAGTCCCATTGTACTGGTTCCCAAACCAGATGGGTCGGTGCGGTTCTGTAATGATTATCGGAAGTTAAATGAAGTGTCCCGTGTCGATGATCTGATAGACTCCTTAGGGCATGCTCGCTTCCTGACCACCCTTGACCTCACAAAAGGCTACTGGCAAGTACCCCTGACCCTGGCATCCAAGGAGAATACGGCCTTCGCCACCCCGGAGGGGCTATACCAGTATACCCGGCTCCCGTTTGGTCTCCACGGAGCGCCTGCCACGTTCCAACACTTGAGGGATCGAGTCCTCGCTCCCCACAAAAGGTACGCAGAGGCATATTTGGATGATGTGGTCATCCAAAGTCCAGATTGGGCCAGCCACTTACCCCGTGTCCAAGCTGTGATTGATTCACTCAGGGAAGCAGGCCTCACGGCGAACCTGAAGAAGTGCAGACTGGCCTTCAGCGAGACGAACTACCTGGGATACACCATTGGGCATGGTTTGGTCAAGCCTCAGGAAGCCAAATTGCGGGCCATACAGGACTGGCCGCAGCCCATCACCAAGAAACAGGTGAGGTCATTTTTAGGCCTAGCCGGGTACTATAGACGTTTCATTACGGATTTTGCTACCATAGCTGCACCTCTAACAGAGCTGACAACCAAACGCCGCTCGCAAATGGTGAAGTGGAACCCTGCAGCGGAAGCAGCCCTGGTCAACCTGAAGCAAGCCCTGTGCTCCAGCCCAATCCTGGTGGCGCCCGACTTCAAGAAGGAGTTCATTGTCCAGGCGGATGCTTCAGAGGTGGGTCTGGGTGCTGTGTTAACCCAGGCACATGACGGTGAGGAACATCCCATTCTTTACATAAGCAGGAAGCTACTTCCAAGAGAGAAGAATTGTTCCACGGTGGAAAAAGTGTGTCTTGCGGTAACCTGGGCCCTGGAAGCCCTGCGGTTCTACCTCCTGGGCCGACATTTTACGGTGGTGTCTGACCATGCCCCACTGCAGTGGATGGCCAGGAACAGGGAGACTAACGGTAGAGTTACCAGATGATTTTTGAGCTTGCAAGCGTTTGACTTTTCTGGGCTGGCAAGCGCCACGGCAATGCAGATGCCCTCTCCCGGCGTGACGCCTTCTTCGCCTTCTTCACCCCGACAAGGAAGTCGGTCTCGAGGGGGGGGGGGGATGTGTGATGTCATGAGAGGATCTGTCCTGGAGGGGCGCTACGTTCCCGTGAGGTGGCTGCACCCTCAACCCCGCTATGGCTCCATGTGCTGGTGGAATCGGGAGTGCCACCTCTCAACCCGTGACTCATCAACGCACCTGAGGCTGATCAGTGTCTGATCACTGGAAGGGCTTTTTAAGCAGCTGAGGCACAGTCAGAGACAGTCGGGTTTGGGAGACAAGCTCCTGGTTATCCTTGCAAGGAGTGAGGATTGGAAGCCACAAAGCGGACTAACCGGAACCTGTTGCCTGACGTCTGGGTAAGGTACTGCCGGATCGGCCACCAGTGAAGAGAGTAAGACTGAACTTTGCACAAGGATACATTGTCTACAAGGGAATTTACCTGTGGGGACCAACACTAGCACTTTACAGCTGGAGGAACATTGTTTAAGTTTTGTTGAAGAGCAACTGCTACCTTGGTTACACATTTTGAAACTGAATACCTTTCTGTTAATTCCCCTGAACTGCATTAAACCCTTGATTATACTCCAATCTGCTGTCATCGCACTGCTTGAGCTGTCCTGCCGAGAGCGTGTAGCCTCTCGCTATATCACAGTGTGTAGATTGGTGTGTGTGTGTGTGTGTGTGAAGGTTGGATTGTGTGTGTGTGGGAGAGGTTGTATTGTAAGAGAGGGGAAGTGTGTGTGAAGAAAAAGCGAGATTGTGTGTGTGGATGTGAAGGTGTGGGTCTGTGGAGCGCAGAGATCAGTGTGTGTGTGTGTGTGTGTGTGTGTGTGTGACAGAGAGGGAATGGGTGAGGATGTGTGGGGAGAGGCTGTGGGTGTGTGTGTACAGTATGTAGATTGGAGTATGTCTGTGTATGTGGTGGGAGATGTGAGCGCGAGAGAGAGAGTGTGTGTGTGTGTGTGTGTGTGTGTGTGTGAGTAGATGATTGGGGAGTAATATTCAGATGTATCATGATGTGTCTCCAGGCTGCAGTGCTGTAACCTGACAGAGAAGAGCTGCTCCTATCTGGCCTCTGCTCTCACATCACTCTCCTCAACGCTCAGACTGCTGGACCTGAGTAAGAATGACCTGCAGGACTCAGGAGTGGAACTTTTATGTTCTGCTCTTTCTCATCAGAACTGCAAACTGGAGGAACTACGGTAAGCATCATTTCATGTAGTGATTATATGCGAGTGACCATGTGTGTGGATATAGGAGAGTGTGTGTGTGTTTCTGTATGTGGAGAGATTGTGTATGTGTGTGAGAAAATATGGAGTGACTGTATGTGCTCATATGGAAGTGTGTGTGTTTGGTATATTGTGGGTTTCTGTGTCTGTATGTCTTACTGTAGATTGTGCATCTGTGTGATGAGTGGGAGAGGATTTGTATTGAGGAGATAGTGTGTGTGTGTGTGTCTGAGTAGATGATTGGGGAGTAATGTTCAGATGTATCATGATGTGTCTCCAGGCTGCAGCGCTGTAACCTGACAGAGAAGAGCTGCTCCTATCTGGCCTCTGCTCTCACATCACTCTCCTCAACACTCACACTGCTGGACCTGAGTAAGAATGACCTGCAGGACTCAGGAGTGGAACTTTTATGTTCTGCTCTTTCTCATCAGAACTGCAAACTGGAGGATCTACGGTAAGCATCATTTCATGTAGTGATTATATGCGAGTGACCATGTGTGTGCATATAGGAGAGTGTGTGTGTGTGTGTGTTTCCGTATGTGGAGAGATTGTGTATGTGTGTGAGAAAATGTGGAGTGACTGTATGTGCTCATATGGAAGTGTGTGTGTTTGGGATATTGTGGGTTTCTGTGTCTGTGTCATACTGTAGATTGTGCATCTGTGTGATGAGTGGGAGAGGAATTGTATGTGAGGAGATTGTGTGTGTGTGTGTGTGCGTGTGTGTGTGTGTGTGTGTGTGTGTGTGTGTGTTTGACAGAGAGGGAATGTGTGAGGATGTGTGGGGAGAGGCTGTGGGTGTGGGTGTACAGCAGTGGTCGGCAATAGGCGGCCCGCGGGCCAGATGCGGCCCGCAAGCAAAAAACATCTGGCCCGTGAGATCTTTTGAACCAGAGAATGAAAAAAAAAAAAAACTTTTTAAAAATCGGACTGCCAGTCTCAAACATGCTCTTTATTTTGAAACGTAACTTTCCAGAACAGAAGAATTTCAATCAATCTAAATGCTTAGATATTTGTTTCATCTGAATACGAGTGAAGCAGCGAGGTGCAGCGTGAACGCACAACATGCAATCAAATGAAGTCAGTGGACAGCGCTGGTTCTCAAATTCCAAGCTAGTCCCTAAAACACATGTTGTCATTCAAACAACGGACATAGGCTTATGGTGATAATTAAAACACGACTTCTTTTAAACAGGCCTGACATCAAACAGGCAATTTACGCACATAGAACTGTGAAAAGTAAAACACGAGTTTCAAACATTAATAGCGTGCGTGTTATTTAGGAACGCAACCTTTAAATTAGCATGCTTACTTTCGTGGTGCCGTCTTGTACTCTTTGCATGCAGATAAACCCTCGTTAGTTGTTACAGATCAGGCATGTGGGCTTTGCATTAATACAATTAGGGAGGATGAAGGCATAGTTCTCTGTCCATTCATCATTAAAGATCCTGTTTTCGCTGTTAACTTTTCTCTTCAGATTTTTTCATAGTGCCATTTTTTGACAGCTAACAGCAACGCGTGGAAATGTTTTTCTGGTGTTTTTAATTATTATTTTTTAAAGACACAGGCATATAATAGCGCCCCCAATGACCAGTCGACAAATTTAACCTACATCAGCCTGCTTGAATGTCTCTGCTCTGTCATTTCAAGAGCGCCTATAATTTTTACCTCCTCCGATATTAATTAATTAAATCAGCCATTGTTTTGGTTGTGAACTTGTGGCCCGCTATGTAATGGCTCGGAAAATATCTGGCCCGAGGCCAAACTTAATTGCCGACCCCTGGTGTACAGTATGTAAATTGGAGTATGTGTGTGTATGTGGTGGGAGATGAGAGAGAGAGAGAGAGAGAGTGTGTGTAGATGATTGGAGAGTAATATTCAGATGTATCATGATGTGTCTCCAGGCTGCAGCTCTGTAAGCTGAAAGAGAAGAGCTGCTCCTATCTGGCCTCTGCTCTCACATCACTCTCCTCAACACTCAGACTGCTGGACCTGTGTAGTAATGACCTGCAGGACTCAGGAGTGGAACTTTTATGTTCTGCTCTTTCTCATCAGAACTGCAAACTGGAGGAACTATGGTAAGCACCATTTCATGTAGTGATTATATGCGAGTGACCATGTGTGTATATAGGAGAGTGTGTGTGTGTGTGTGTGTGTGTGTTTCTGTATGTGGAGAGATTGTGTATGTGTGTGAGAAAATGTGGAGTAACTGTGTGTGCTCATATGGAAGTGTGTGTGTTTGGGATATTGTGGGTTTCTGTGTCTGTGTGTCATACTGTAGATTGTGCATCTGTGTGATGAGTGGGAGAGGAATTGTATGTGAGAGAGTGTGTGTGTGTGTGTGTGTGTGTGTGTGTGTGTGTGTGTGTGTGTGACAGAGAGGGAATGTGTGAGGATGTGTGGGGAGAGGCTGTGGGTGGGTGTGTGTGTATGTAGATTGGAGTATGTGTGTGTATGTGGTGGGGATGTGAGCGCGCGAGAGAGAGAGTGTGTGTGTATGTGAGTAGATGATTGGGAGTAATGTTCAGATGTATCATGATGTGTCTCCAGGCTGCAGCACTGTAATCTGACAGAGAAGAGCTGCTCCTATCTGGCCTCTGCTCTCACATCACTCTCCTCAACACTCACACTGCTGCACCTGAGTCATAATGACCTGCAGGACTCAGGAGTGGAACTTTTATGTTCTGCTCTTTCTCATCAGAACTGCAAACTGGAGGAACTACGGTAAGCATTATTTCATGTAGTGATTATATGCAAGTGACCATGAGTGTGTATATAGGAGAGTGTGTGTGTGTGTGTGTTTTTGTATGTGGAGAGATTGTGTGTGTGTGTGTGTGTGTGTGTGTGTGTGTGTGTGAGAAAATGTGGAGTGACTGTATGTGCTCATATGGAAGTGTGTGTGTTTGGTACAGTATATTGTGGGTTTCTGTGTCTGTGTGTCATACTGTAGATTGTGCATCTGTGTGATGAGTGGGAGAGGAATTGTATGTGAGGAGAGAGAGAGAGAGAGAGTGTGTGTGTGTGTGTGTGTGTGTGTGTGTGTGTGTGTGTGTGTGTGTGTGTGTGTGTGTGTGTGTGTGACAGAGAGGGAATGTGTGGGGAGAGGCTGTGTGTGTGTGTGTGTATGTAGATTGGAGTATGTGTGTGTATGTGGTGGGGGGGGGGGGGGGGGGGGGGAGAGAGAGAGAGAGAGAGAGAGAGAGAGAGAGAGAGAGAGAGAGAGAGAGAGAGAGAGAGAGAGAGAGAGAGAGAGAGAGAGAGAGAGAGAGAGAGAGAGAGAGAGAGAGAGAGAGAGAGAGAGAGAGAGAGAGAGAGAGAGAGAGAGAGAGAGAGAGAGAGAGAGAGAATTTTTAGTACGCTTTATTATACAACCACTGAGAGCACCACTTACAAATCAGTCCTATACATCAAATCAAAAACACAAAACAAAACAGCAAAATAAAATATCAATTCCCTCAATTCAAAAAACAAACAAAAGAAAGATCATCATTTGTCACAGAGCATAGGGCACCAGCAGAGCACCACCTTTCCACAAAAGACTCAGTATCTCTTGTTAACCGATAGAAATGAAAATCAACAAGAATTCTAGACTTGACTAAGTTCTTAAAAATAGCTACTACATCATCTCCCATGTTCCGCTGAACCTTGTTTTTCCTGCTGATGTAGATTGCCAGTTTAGCCTGACCAACAATGAAATTAATGAGTTCACATTCCACTCTGTGCTTCTGGTTATAGAAAAAACCCAGTATAAAACCTTGTCTGGTGAACACTATTCCCAAAGAAAAAAGCAAAAGACTCGGTAGACAAAATAAAGAACCCAGCCTATCGCACTCCATAAAACAATGGAAAAGTGTCTCCCTTTCTGTACAAAATGGACAGGTGTCACTTACAGCTGGATTTATCACAGATACTATGGCATTTACAGCAACAGCCCCATGTAAGATCCGCCATTGGAGATCGCCTGTTCTCTTAGATAAAGGAGGGTTGTAAAAAACTCTCCACACCGGCTTAGTTTTATCCTCAATACCCAACTTGTCTCTCCACACCGTATCCATTCTACCTTTCAGAGTAGCCTTATTAGACACTTTGACCAGGTTTTTATACACCACCTTCCCAGTAACTGTGTGCAAATCAATTGTGTCACATTCCCCAAGCACAAGCAAGGGGCTAGTATACCCACACTCAAGCATTGCAGGTGAGAGTCTAGTGAAAGGAAAACCATCCTCATCATTGCACAACACATTACCCCTAGCATACTCCACCAGAAGACTTTTCTCCTGGTGGCTTAAGACCCCATTTAGTTTATCCAGGAACTTCCTGGCGTACCTTTGAGACCTTATTCCTAGGTAAGAGGCTGCTGTCTGAGCATCCTGCAGGTCACATCCTACTGCATTAACAATTTGCCTGAGCTGCAATACTTTTTTTGAAAGGAGCAGAGTTTTAAGACCAGGAAAATCACATGATCCATCAAAGCGTGACCCCAACACAAGAGGTTCCTCAAGCAACCAATGCACAGAAGATAGCCCACCAGCCCACTCATGAGTAAACATCCCCCAAACCCTGAAAAGACTTCTGTAGAAAGGGGTCATCCCCTCAAGAGCAAGCTGCTTGGAATCCATTTGAAAAAGGGCAATGTCCAGTTCCAGGTCACAGACGCCATGTAAAATGCCCAGAGCCAGTGACCTCCAGGCCAGTGTAGAAGAGGCCGTGAGCAGTCTCTGGATAAACTGCAATCGATAAGTGTCCTTCCTGCACACCAGGTTTATGAGTCCTTGTCCTCCATCAGTCTTTGATAGGAAAAGAACCGCTTGAGGGACCCAGTGTAGCTTGTCCCAGAAAAAGTTCACCACTTCCTTTTGAATGCCATCAAGTAGTCCAACAGGGGGTTCAAGACATGCAAGTTTGTGCCATAAAGATGATGCCACAAGGTTATTGATTATGAGGGTGCGCCCCCTATAGGATAACTGGGGGAGCAACCACTTCCATTTCCCCAAACGACATTTAACCTTTTCCAAAACCCCATCCCAGTTCTGTTGAACAAAGTTATCATCACCCAAGTACACACCCAGATATTTGAACCCTTCTTTTTTCCAAACCAACCCACCTGGCAAACCAGTACACCTTTTTTCCACCTCCCCAACCCAAATAGCTTCACTTTTCCCCCAGTTCACTTTGGCAGATGACAAACGATTAAAATCATTCACAACAGTTTCCAACACATTAATATCATTTTTTCCATTAACAAAAACAGTTACATCATCAGCATAAGCAGACAAAAAGAAACGGTCAGCACAGAAAGGAAAAGAGATACCACTCAGATCAGCACGTAGCTTATGTAGCAGGGGTTCAATTGCAATGGAGTACAACATGCCTGACATGGGGCAACCCTGCCTGACCCCCCTCTTAACCTTGAAAGGCGCGCTCAAGCTTCCATTAATTTTCAAAATACTTTTAACATCACAGTAAATAGCTTTGATCATTGCTGTCAGGACAGGGCTAAAACCAAAAGACTCTAGAGTGGACCACAAATACTCATGTTCGACACGATCGAAAGCTTTTTGCTGATCCAAAGAGATCAGCCCAACATTAATACCCAAATTTTTTTAAACAGTCATCAGGTCTCTGACTACAGCTATGTTATCAAAAATGGAGCGGTCAGGTATACAGTAGGACTGATCTGAATGTACTACATGACCAATTACTTTTTTCAGCCTTATAGCCAGAGCCTTGGACAATATTTTCATGTCAGAACATAACAAGGAGACAGGGCGCCAGTTGCCTATTTCCTGCAGGTCACCCTTTTTAGGCAATAATGTAATAACCGCCCGGCGACAGCTAAGGGGAAGGCATCCTTTCCCCAAGCTCTCACGGAGCACTGCAAGGAGGTCCCCCCCAATACTCGTCCAGAAACCCTTATAAAATTCAATCGGTAAGCCGTCAATACCAGGAGCTTTGCCATTTTGCATGCTCATGAGCGCCTGATCAAGCTCATCAAGCGTCAGAACCTTGTCCGTCTCCTCATGACACTCGTCAGGCACTCTGGGCAGGTCGTCAAGAAAACCATTGGGTGAGGGCCCAATAGATCCCAATTCACAGTCATACAGCTTGGAATAAAAACACCTCGCATAATTACGTATCTGAGCAGTCTCAGACAGCTCCTGACCTGTGTCAGACCTCAACGTGTGCATTATTCTACTCTGACCATTTTTCCTTTCCAAGTTAAAGAAAAACTTGGTCGGAGCATCCAACAGGGCGACACTCTGAAAACGGGAGCGGACCAATGCCCCTTGTGCTCTGACACCAAGTAGTTCAGTTAGCCTGCCCCTCTTCTCATCTAGGAGCTTAAAACCATCAGTACTTGTACGCGCCAGTGATACTTGTAACCCCAAGATGTCATTCTCCAATACCCGTAAAGAAGAGACGATTGCCTTAGTGACACTAGATGTGTCCTGCTGACAAAACAGTCTAATTTGGACCTAGCCATAATCCCACCAACTCCGCAAAGAGGAAAAAGCATCCTTTTGCTTCCTAAAAGTCTCCCAAAGAAAATAAGGGTATCCTTGAAGTGCTGATCTTCAAGTAGCGAAGTGTTAAAACACCAGTACGCACTTCGAGGCCGAAAAGGCTTCACACACACACTACAAATCACAGCACAGTGATCAGAAAAACCCGTTGGCAGAATGTAACATGACTTTACAGTGTTGAGATGATGCTTCAGAGTGTAAATCCTATCCAACCTTGCAAAGGAAATATAATTATCCCTGCTGTGAGACCAAGTGTACTGCCTGACCCCTTGATGCATGGTTCTCCAGGCATCACATAGATCATGGGAATTAACCAGTTGAATCACCGCAGCCTGGGAGGGAGCATGAGGCTCCAGGTGATTCCTGTCCAGCTTGTCATTCACAGTGCAATTAAAATCACCCCCCAGAAAAAGGAGAGATTCCGAATCCAGACCATCCAACACATCATTAACCCTATTAAAAAAAACAACTCGGTCAGCCCCATTGGTGGGAGCATAAACATTTAGAAAAAACAAGGCATAGTCTTCAAAAACTGCTTTGACCATCAGAAGTCTCCCATCTACTAAATCCTGTACTTGACCGGAGAGAGGGAGAGAATCCTTAGAAAACAAAATTGCCACACCCCCACTAACGGAGGACCCATGACTAAAGAAAATCTGACCATTCCATTCCTTCCTCCAGTCAACTTCATTCGTTTTGTCACTATGCGTTTCCTGGACCATCATGACATCCACCTTTTTTAATTTAATAAAATCTATCAATGTCAACCTTTTCAATTTGTCTCTGGCACCATTTACATTGAGAGTGCCAATGGTGAGCGTATTCACAATCATTGAGATGCCTTCGGTGACGATGACTGCTGCACCCTAACTTTTTTCCGAAGTTTAGTCAGAAATTTCCGGAGACGCGCAGCCTCCTTTGCAGTGAAGGCATGCTCTCTAAACAAGCACAATACATCATTAATAAACTGCAATCGGTCAGGAAAATAAAGCTCAACTTCAATATCACGCTGCCCTTTTGTATCCGCCAAAAAGCGACTTATATCCTCCGCTTTATAGCGCACCGGCATTTCAGGAGAGATTAAGTCTCCCTGCGAAGAGTCAGACGCATCGGAGCAGACAGACTCGCCATCACTATCAACGTCCGCAACCACATCACCTTTCTTTGCTTTAGGGACTGTACCACTTCCATTGTCATCCACTTTTCTTTTAAACGGGACCTTGAAATCCCCACTCATCACAACGTCTTGAACAGGATCTGAGGAAAGCGCGCCCGCAACTTCGGCAGCTGCGTTCTCCATGTGTTCAACCAAAACTGGCCTATCGGTCGTTTTAGGCTCACTCAAAGCAGCCAACTCCTTTGTGATCATCTCACTTACTGTTGCAGTCACCCCCTCCGGCTCAACTATAGAGGAACCACCAGCTACGCTCGCATGGACCTCCGCAATCAGAGTAATCAGATCTGCCTCTGAACTGTCAGTACTATGATCAGCTTTCCCTCCCGCAGCTTCAGGCGCAGGTACACTGGCCTCGGCTGGAGGGGACGCTCTCGGTTCAGCCACTGTTCGTGGACGAGCCGCGTTGCTACTCTTTTGCGGGCAGTTGCGGACAACATGGCCCATCAGACCACAGTTAAAACACTTCAACACACTGTCGGACGATGCAAACACCATATAATCAAAACCCCCAACACGGAGTTTCATTGTCACGCTGAGCTCTTCATCAGGATTATTAAGCACCATATACACCTGCCTCCTAAACGAGACAACGTGTTTCAGGAGCGGCGACTTACACCCCAGGGGAATCATCTTTACGGATGAAACCAGCCGACCATACGCTCCCAACATCCCTTCAAGCACACTATCTTTAATAAAGGGGGGAGCGTTAGAGATAATAATTTTCTTTGAGGGAGAACCAAGTGGAAGCACAACGATATGTTCATTGTTAAGAGTAATGCCAGACGCAATTACCTCTCTAGCTTTCTCAACCGTACCAATAAAAGCCACAACCGCGCTATTCATGCGCGAAGCTGATTTAACATTTTCGTGACCCACCACATCACCAATCGCAAGACTACAGTCCTCTACACTTGCGGAACACTGGATTTTTACACCATGCTGTCTCGTTAGAGTTTCAAACTCCATTCTTCCCGCCGCAGCCACGCTGCCAGCCGAAGCCGGTGGCCGACTCCGCGGGGGGCAAACTAACGCAAACTAAAAACAATCCACAGCGTCTGTAGAGTTTTAAAAACATAAACTACCAACAACACAAATAAATCACGTACAAAAGATAGAAAGTTTGAAAAACAGGCCAAAGAGGCCACTTCACTCACACAATTCACTCCAGCACTCACACGCACGTCCGCACACTGAGAGAGAGAGAGAGAGAGAGAGAGAGAGAGAGAGAGAGAGAGAGAGAGAGAGAGAGAGAGAGAGAGAGAGAGAGAGAGAGAGAGAGAGAGAGAGAGAGAGAGAGAGAGAGAGAGAGAGAGAGAGAGAGAGAGAGAGAGAGAGAGAGAGAGAGAGAGAGAGAGAGAGAGAGAGAGAGAGAGAGAGAGAGAGAGAGAGAGAGTAGATGATTGGGGAGTAATATTCAGATGCATCATGATGTGTCTCCAGGCTGCAGGGCTGTAAGCTGACAGAGAAGAGCTGCTCCTATCTGGCATCTGCTCTCACCTCACTCTCCTCAACACTCAGACTGCTGGACCTGAGTAGTAATGACCTGCCGGACTCAGGAGTGGAACTGTTATGTTCTGCTCTTTCTCATCAGAACTGCAAACTGGAGGAACTACGGTAAGCATCATTTCATGTAGTGATTATATGCAAGTGACCATGTGTGTGTTTCTGTATGTAGAGAGATTGTGTATGTGTGTGAGAAAATGTGGAGTGACTGTATGTGCTCATATGGAAGTGTGTGTGTGTTTGGTATATTGTGGGTTTCTGTGTCTGTGTGTCATACTGTAGATTGTGCATCTGTGTGATGAGTTTGTGAGGAAATGTGGGGAGAGGTTGTGATTGTGTGTGAATACTGAAGGGCGTGTATACTGTATGTGTTCCGTTTTCTCCCCACGGAAAGGGCAACCCAGTGTACAAAGAGGATATTACTCGGTATTCCACATTTGTTTGTTTATTTTTCTTTAAATGGAACCAGCAGTCAGTCAGTCAGGTAATAAACCTGAAATGAATGAGGAATGCAATGTTCAAATTTCATGTGCATACTATAAACACAGCTCCTACATTCTTTACCTAAAATAGCCCATTAACAATAAGCAACAAAAAATAACATTTACCCATATCAAATACCTTCAAATATGAATAACTCATAACAGAATAACACAAATCATATGCATTAATCAACGTACAAATATATAATAATAAATAATAAATAATTTGAATGTGCGCTTCACACTTCAAAACATTAGGCTATGCACCATATTCAAGTCCAACCATACTACAAACATTTACAAATCTAAAGAAAGTACACATGAACGGACACATGTGGTACAATTCAATGTCAAGTCCAAATGTTAACTTTATGTCCTACGGCTTGCCACCACATCAATGTATAACTCTGGAGCATAGCGTTATCATGAGTTAACTGAACTGCTTAACTTTACATCTACCGGAGCACAGCTTTCTCTAAAATACAATGGACGTAAACACAGCAAACATAGCATAGCGACAGCAGACATCATGAAGCATACAACATAAAGGCAGACAAGAAACATTTGAGATAGAGGCCCTTTCCGAAACCAGTCCCTACTCACTTCGACTTGGTTAGCGAGTGAACTTCCTTTTCAAGTCCACTCGTGGGTGCGGAGAACACTCGCATTTGAAGGGTTAGGGGGTTAAAACAGCGCTACATTTCGGATGCGCTTGAAGGGAGAAGGAAGCTGACGTCATATTCGTTTTCATAGAAATTATGAAGCCAATATATATTAAATCGCCAATTAAGATTTCTGGACACCTCTGTGTATTAGGATATACATCCCTCTTCTCTCCTTTCATTACTATGAGTGAGGAGTTGCATTTTATGCTTTATTTAACATCAAATTATAAAAGTGCTGTAAATGCGACCTGCACATGTGTTTAAATATTACAGCCTACTTCTGTACGATCTTGCACATTTTACTGAGTATCAAACTAAACATGAGTTGTTACAATGTAGCTTAAAACACGCTTTTGTCTGTAAATGCTGTCACACGGACCAAAAAACAACTGGCAGGGAGATACGCGAGCTGCACGAACACTTGAAAACGGTTGCACCTGTTTCAAGACAGCATCGATGCTGACTTGCTCCTGGAGGCGTGGTAGCCCCTCTCCCTAGGCACTTCACTCGTCTCAAAATTCGTTTCGGATGATACTTAATGTGGCGGACCCTCGCGTGAACGCGCAAACGAAGTGGAAGTGTGTAGGACTAGGGTTTAGGGATTCGTTTCGGAAAGGGCCACCGAGAGCTTACCAAGTGGCTGCACACCGGGTTGAAATTCATTACAAACTAAACGAATCTCGCGCTTCCTTTTCACGCACTAGATGCTGGTCACATGACTCACGGCACACTTAACTCTTAAAGAGACACTACGCTATTAGACTGCTACACCTCTGTTTCTCTCGGTTTCTTTCCTTAAGTGCATTTGTATTTAAGGTAAGTATATATGAAAATAAGAAATAACAACTTTACAAATTATATAATTCCACAGAAAACACAACAGTATGTGTGGTAGAGTTTGTGTGTGAGAGAGAAAGGGTGTGTGTGAGGAAGTGGCTAGACTAGAGGGTGTGTGTGTGTGTGTGTGTGTGTGTGTGTGTGTGTGTGTGTGTGTAGGGAAAGATATCTGTGTGTGAGTAGATTGTCTGTGTGTTTGTGTGTGAGAAAGAAAGGGTGTGTGTGAGGAAGTGGCTAGACTAGAGGGTGTGTGTGTGTGTGTGTGTGTGTGTGTGTGTAGGAAAAGATATCTCTGTGTGAGTAGATTGTCTGTGTGTCTGTGTGTGTGTGTAGAGAGATATCTGTGTGTGAGTACGCATTCACATCTGTGTGATGAGTGGGAGAGGAATTGTATGTGAGGAGATAGAGAGAGAGAGTGTGTGTGTGTGTGTGTGTGTGTGTGTGTGTGTGCGCGAAATTGTGGATCTGTAGGGAATGGGATCTGTGTGGTTGTGTGTGAGGGGAAATGTGGGGAGAGGTTGTGATTAAGAGAGAACACACACAGAATACACACAGATAACACAGAACACACATATACACACATGCAAACACACACACGGGCACACAGAAAAGCACCCACGCGCACACACACACACACACACACACACACACACACAGGCACACACACAGATACACCCTCAGAGAGAGAGAGAGAAAGAGAGAACACACACAGAATACACACAGATAACACATTGTGTGTGAATATGTGGTAGAGTTTGTGTGTGAGAGAGAAAGGGTGTGTGTGAGGAAGTGGCTAGACTAGAGGGTGTGTGTGTGTGTGTGTGTGTATGATGTGTGAGTGTATATGATGTGTATGGTGTGTGTGTGTGTGTGTGTGTGTGTGTGTGTTTATAAACTGTATGATCTGTATTGTGTGTGTGTGTGTGTGTGTGTGTGTGTGTGTGTTTGTGTGTGTGAGTAGATGATTGGAGAGTAATATGCAGATGTATCATGATGTGTCTCCAGGTGGGGCTGTAATCTGACAGATAAGAGCTGCTCCTATCTGGCCTCTGCTCTCACATCACTCTCCTCAACACTCTGGACCTGAGTAACAATTCCTCTCTGATTATTAGACTCGCATCTGTAATTTTCAGCTGGATTTTGTTTGGTAGTAATAAACTGAGTGTCTCAGCTGTAGAGGAGCTTTCTGCTCTAGTGAAGGACCCACACTGTAAACTGGAGGAACTTAAGTGAGTAAATATCTAAATACTGTATCTCACTCATGTCGTTAGAACATGACACCCAACATGGATGCTTGTCTTATTTTCTGTCCTCCAGATTCTCTCTTTCATCTGTCTCCACTGTGTTCCTGCTCTCCTTTCATCCATCTTTCCTCCCTCTCTTTGTCGTTCCTGTCCTCCTCTCTTTCTCTGACTGCCCCCTGCTTTGACATTCATTCATGTCGTCTGAACTTTATTTCATTAGACACACGTAATGCAAGTGGCTATAACCGTGTCAGTCAGGTGCCTGCCTAGCAACCCCTCAGGGGCTTTCAGTGTTGGATCCGCCTCTACAACAGGTGACCAATAACGAGTGGGTGGAGCTTAGGCTGGGGCGGGGCTGAAGCGTGTGGTCAACACAATGCGGGTTACTCAGACATATTTCAGGGCAACAGTGTGGAGACTCAATGGGCTCAAATTGTGAAAGTTTTGTGCAGGGAGCATTGGAAATCATTTTCACTAATCAGATCTTGAACAAGTCCTACATGCCCTTGTTACATCCCGACTGGATTGCTGTAATGCCTAGGAGTGGGTGAATCCTCTTCTGCTTGTTGACCAATAGTGCAGAATGCTGCCGCCAGATTACTGACCAGGACCAAAAAGAGTCAAATCACCCCAGTGGTAGCAGCCCTGCACTGGCTCCCAGTGCACCACATAATCCATTAGAAAGGGCGTTTTAAATCGCTTTGGGCTGCCCCACCGTCTCGACTTGCTCCAAGACTTGTACTGTAATATTCTCCCAAATCACCTCAGACATGCGTCATCTGTGTTTTTATATCTATCTTTGTTGTCTTTTGTGTGACATCTGTAGATCACTTCGACTGTGGAGGGCAACAGTCTGGCATAGTGGCTTTGTGTGCATGTACATGTAGTGTGTGTCTACTTTTATTGTGAAACACTTCGATTTTAAGTGTGCTATGTAAATAAAATAGCCTATACTTTTCTTTGATGAACTGGCCACCACAGTGTTGTGACCTTAACACCATTTAACGTCTCAGTGACCTGCTGGAAAAGAGTTTACAGAGTGGTTTGAGTCAGTGCAAGATCTTGGTGAACAATGAACACCACTTTGGACAGAAATCAATATTATTATATTGCAATAGTCTCTCTGGAATATGTCCTATTGTATGTGTGTGGCTAGATTGATGATTACTATGGCTTTATTTTACTGGCTGAGATTGCTATGGGCGGTCCCATGTTACCAGGGGAGGGAGCATAATAAACTAGAAAATGTAATTCCATGGAAGGAATTACCATTGCATGTAGGCTAAATGTAAAAAGGTTGCTGTGTAAAACATTGTTTAGTAGGCCTACTGAAGTTCACCTACAGCAGTGGTCGGCAATAGGCGGCCCGCGGGCCAGATGCGGCCCGCAAGCGAAAAACATCTGGCCCGTGAGATCTTTTGAACCAGAGAATGAAAAAAAAAAAAAAAACTTTTTAAAAATCGGACTGCCAGTCTCAAACATGCTCTTTATTTTGAAACGTAACTTTCCAGAACAGAAGAATTTCAATCAATCTAAATGCTTAGATATTTGTCTCATCTGAATACGAGTGAAGCACGCAGCGAGGTGCAGCGTGAACGCACAACATGCAAAATCAAAATGAAGTCAGTGGACAGCGCTGGTTCTCAAATTCCAAGCTAGTCCCTAAAACACATGTTGTCATTCAAACAACGGACATAGGCTTATGGTGATAATTAAAACACGACTTCTTTTAAACAGGCCTGACATCAAACAGGCAATTTACGCACATAGAACTGTGAAAAGTAAAACACGAGTTTCAAACATTAATAGCGTGCGTGTTATTTAGGAACGCAACCTTTAAATTAGCATGCTTACTTTCGTGGTGCCGTCTTGTACTCTTTGCATGCAGAGAAACCCTCGTTAGTTGTTACAGATCAGGCATGTGGGCTTTGCATTAATACAATTAGGGAGGATGAAGGCATAGTTCTCTGTCCATTCATCATTAAAGATCCTGTTTTCGCTGTTAACTTTTCTCTTCAGATTTTTTCATTGTGCCATTTTTTGACAGCTAACAGCAACGCGTGGCAATGTTTTTCTGGTGTTTTTTATTATTATTTTTTAAAGACACAGGCATATAATAGCGCCCCCAATGACCAGTCGACAAATTTAACCTACATCAGCCTGCTTGAATGTCTCTGCTCTGTCATTTCAAGAGCGCCTATCATTTTTACCTCCTCCGATATTAATTAATTAAATTAGCCATTGTTTTGGTTGTGAACTTGTGGCCCGCTATGTAATGGCTCGGAAAATATCTGGCCCGAGGCCAAACTTAATTGCCGACCCCTGACCTACAGTGAAACGAATGATGCTATGCAGCAACAGGTAGGCTGAGGAAATGATATAGCAAATATAACGTTAGCTAGCTTGCTAACAACAAATAACTAGAAATGCAATTCCAAGGAATTACCAGTGCATGAAAATG
This sequence comes from Sardina pilchardus, assembly GCF_963854185.1. Taxonomy (NCBI): domain Eukaryota; kingdom Metazoa; phylum Chordata; class Actinopteri; order Clupeiformes; family Clupeidae; genus Sardina; species Sardina pilchardus. The sequence goes on from NC_085006.1 coordinate 32,071,783, forward strand.
CAAAAAAAAATGCATAGATAGATAATGTAGATATGGTTACTAAGGTGTAGCTAGGGTAAACATGGTGGTTGCATAGTTGAAAGAGAGTTGATAGTGTTAAGGTAGACATTTTAAAGCTTAAACATTCCTGTTCTAACTAATGATATCTAACAGGTATTCTAAAATGTTAACTATGCTAACAATGATAACCAGGTTGATTGGTTTACTTGGCTAATGATTTCTAACAGTTATTGTAAAAATGCTAGCTATGTTAACAATGCTAACCAGGTTGATAAGCTAACTTAGCTGGTGATTTCTAGCAGTAATGCTAAAAATGCTAACTATGCTAACAATGTTAACCACATTGATTAGCTATCTTAGCTAATCATTTGTAGCAGTTATGCTAACAATGCTAAATATGCTAACAATGCTAACCAGGTTGATTAGCTAACTTAGCTAATCATTTTTAGCAGTTATGCTAACAATGCTAACCATGCTAACTAGCTAACTTGCTACTGAGGACTTTTATTTGGAAACATTTGTTGATAGGGTATCCATGGCTGCCACTATCAGGAATAAAGAAGTTACTGTAGTAAAATCATGTTGGTTGCTATGGAAACGGTGATAAATGCTTAATTTTGATGGTTGCTATGTTGGTTGCTAGGTACATGGAGGTCTCATGTAGTTGACTGGAGGCATAGTTGATGATAACTGACAGTTGGAATGGTTGAACAGTTAAATAGTTGAGTAGTTTCAATGGTTAAATGATTTAATAGTGTATTATTGCAGTGAGGACTTTTATTTTGAAACGGTTGTGGAAAGAGGAAACAGGATATGTAGTCTTCACAGAGAGATTGTTTGCTTAAAGCCTGAGAGAGAGAGGGCTGCTGCAGGTGGGGCTGGCCACCTGGCATAAGATTCTAATTGCTTAACGACCCGATTGTGATGTCATAGAGGCCAATGTTAAGTCTATGGGAACATTTTGAATAGTTTTTAATTTATAGTTTAAAAAGTATAAAAGTTACAAAGTTGAAAAATACATAGAAGCATTCCCCTATTTAAGACCTACGTTGCGACGTTTGAATGAAGTTTCTAGGTTAAACGGTTCAAGCTGAATAGAAAAAATGAATTTGGTAAACGGAATAATAACTAGAAATGCAATTCCAAGGAATTACCAGTGCACGAAAATGCAAAAAATTTATAGATAGATAATGTAGATATGGTTACTAAGGTGTAGCTAGGGTAAACATGGTGGTTGCATAGTTTAAAGAAAGCTGATAGTGTGAAGGTAGACAGTTGAAAGCTTAAACATTCCAGTTCTAACCTAACTAATGATTTCTAACAAATGTTAGAAACAGCTAACTTAGCTAATCATTTCTGGCAGCTATGTTAAAAATGCTAACTATACTAACCATGCTAACTAGCTAACTTGCTACTGAGGACTTCTATTTTGAAACATTTGTTGATAGGGTTTCCATGGCTGCCACTATCAGGAATAAAGAAGTTACTATAGTAAAATCATGTTGGTTGCTATGGAAACGGTCATCAATGCTTAATTTTAATGGTTGTTATGTTGGTTGCCAGGTACATGGAGGTCTCATGTAGTTGACTGGAGGCATAGTTGATGATAACTGACAGTTGGAATGGTTGAACAGTTAAATAGTTGAGTAGTTTCAATGGTTAAATGATTTAATAGTGTATTATTGCAGTGAGGACTTTCATTTTGAAACAGTTGTGGAAAGAGGAAACAGTTAACAGGATATGTAGTCTTCACAGAGAGATTGTATGCTTAAAGCCTGAGAGAGAGAGAGAGGGCTGCTGCAGGTGGGGCTGGCCACCTGGCATAAGATTCTAATTGCTTAACGACCCGATTGTGATGTCATAGAGGCCAATGTTAAGTCTATGGGGACATTTTTAATAGTTTTTAATTTATAGTTTAAAAAGTATAAAAGTTACAAAGTTGAAAAATACATAGCAGCATTCCCCTATTGAAGACCTACATTACAACGTTTGAATGAAGTTTCTAGGTTAAACGGTTCAACCTGAATAGAAAAAATGAATTTGATCAGCGGAATAATAATAAGAAGAAGAAGCCTAGGAAGAACAGTACAGTGCATTTTCATGCACTGTAATAAGAAGAAGAAGCCTAGGAAGAACAGTACAGTGCATTTTCATGCACTGTAATGATGGCAATGATGAGAATGATAATGTAGCTTGTACTGTACAAATGACTGTGAGAAGAAGGCTTAAACCTAAATGGTACAACTGGCATGTCTATCAGGTTGGACGCTGAGTTAAGACTGGCGTGGCTAGAAGCTAACGTTAAATTTTATTGTCGTTAGCTAAATATAGTGCTTACGTTAGGGTTTGATTGTCTAACTATTGTGTTCCCAACGTCACCTCGAGCTAACCGGTTACTGTAACGAAGCAAGATAGGAGTGGGCTACTGCAGGAGACGATAACGTTCCGTGGCATGGTATCAACGTTAGATTGCTTCTTCTAGTCACTAGTGTTTATAGCCAGAGACGGTTAAAGCGGAGCAGATGGCTAATGAAGGATTCTTTGCTACAGCTGGAGCTAAATGAGCACTGACGTAACAATCCATTTCTGCTAGGGCTGCACGATATATCTAAAATATATCATTATCGCGATATCAACGCTTGCGATAGACATACCGCAAAGATTACTTAATTTTCGATAAAATTAGATATATTTTCTTTGCCGTGCATTCCATACAGTCTATGGCATAAGTGTCAAATGCGGCCTGCAACATAATTTCATATGGCCCGCGAGAGCTTAAAAGGTCTGATACGGTTTTTGCGTATAGGCAATAATACACTGCAATACAATGAACGCGTGTGAGACTGACAGGGAGGCCACATCAACCACCTTCCATGATCAGTGCAACTGGCTACATCAGATGTGATAGCAACGCGTAGGCTACGTGTGAAAACAAAATAGAGTAATAAACTATTTTAGCAAACGGAGCGCCTAAATTACGCGCTCGGTTTAGCCTGCCTGTGAAACGCATAATAGTTTGAAATGCGTGTGCTTCTTTGAGAGGGGAATCGATGTAAGTTACTTTGATTTCAATTGGTAGTTGTAAACTACGTGATACGTTTACGTCTACGTTTAAAAAGCATGTATAGCCTAATTGTGTGTAGTCCTATTATCCAAAAAATCTAACTTCAAGTCCTTGCGAATCGAGCGAGTGATTGTTTGGCTAAAAGCGAAAGTAAGCCTATCTTCTTACCGAGAAGAGGTGCATTCAGATCAGGCAAGCAGAGGTAGGCTTAAAGTTTGTGGTAATCGCTGTTGCTTTGCATTATCATTTCAGTTAAAAACCAACAACGCAGAATCCACACAACACCTTTCAACTTTAAAACTTCAAAGAAAAAGTCCACCGGGACCGTTCGCTTCTATGTGTATGGGACGTTGTAGTGACGCATTTCATATGGATGGACTTTTTGACATGTCCGTTATCCTACTCGTTTGTGTCACTGGCTAGATGTCAAACCGAATTTCGTTACTGGTATTTCACTTGTGCAATGACAGTAAAGTTGAATATACTCGAATCTAAAAACTCAGATATATGGAAAAAAAAAAAAAAAAAAATGGCATGACCTCTTCCTGACTGACCAGTGACCCTCATTGAAAGTCAAACTGGAACTGACAGTGGTTTTTGTTTTGTTTTTACAAAACACAACAACCAAAAAAACATGTTGGAATGGAATCAATGCATTTCTTTTTTAATAGTCTGCATCAGTCTATGCTAGAAGCAAGTAGAATGGAGAAAAACATGAAATATTGAAATATCACAAGTTATATCGTTATCGCAGTACTCAATAATGTTATCGCATATCGCATGTTTTCCTAATATCGTGCAGCCCTAATTTCTGCCGCCAAAGCGTCTCAACGTTAAGTCTATGGGATTTTTTAACTCTTTTATCGTAAATATCTCAAAAAGTATAAAGTTCACAAATGTGAAAAATAATAGAACAAATCTCCGTTTCAAGACTTTTGTAGGAGTGCTTGAATGACGTCAAGCGGTTCAGTGGTTCTAGAGTCTTTGATCGTTGATTTTGGTCGGAAGAAGAATAAAGATTATAAGAAGAACAGGGATAACAGTACATTGCATTTACATGCAATGTAATGAGGACAGTTATGATGTAGAACACACAAAGTGTGTGTCTGTGTGTGTGTGTGTGTGTGTGTGTGCATTGTACAGTATAGTGCGCTAACTGGAGAAACTAATGAGTGTTAACACATTCATATTAATGATCTTCTAGAGTGGGTCTGTGGGATACTCTGCGCACCATCAGAAAGGAGCATCCAGCAGCAGCAGCAGCAGCCTCCACTAGCAGCTCCCACTCCTCAGATGCTGCAGAGCTGCACCTCAGAGACAAAGCCCAGCAGCACCCAGGAGCACAGCTGCTCTCTCTGGACACTCACAAGTGAGTACACATAAACACACACAAACCACACGTGCACACATACACACACACACAGGCGCTCACACACACATTCCTACATGAGTCTGATGAAGAACTACACACACACACACACACACACACACACACACACACACACACACACACACACACACACACACGCATACACACACACACACACACATCACACATACACACACACACACATAAAGACTTCTATGTGAGTCTGATGAAGAATCACACACACACACACACATGCATACACACACACACACACACACACACACACACACACATCACACATACACACACACACACACATAACAACTTCTATGTGAGTCTGATGAAGAATCACACACACTCACACTCTCACACACACACACACACACACACACTAAGACACATACACACACGTATACACACACACAGACCACTCGTGCACACACGCACACACACACTCACACACACACACACACACACACACATACTAAGACACATACATAAGCTAGGAATCTCCAGTATGAATATAACTCTTCACATCGCTCACTTTGGCATAACCAACTTATTTATAAACAGCGATAGTAATAAATATCTGAACTTCGGGTCACTTCCTGTCGACCCGGAAGTTCAGACGTAAATTTAAACTCCGCAATCGCAGCACACACTCTCTTATACAAACAAAGACGCAAGACGAAACACCGGTAAGACAAACATAACGCTATGATAATTGTTACCAATGTTAAGCTGAATAAACGTACAGATAAAGACATGTGTTGTGTGATTATTGCAACGGAATATGTGAAGTGGATGGTAAATGGGTGTAAACGGTAAACGATGTAATGAAAGTGGTTGCTAGCATGTAATAAATCACCGTAGTGTTAGATGGTAACGTCGACTAATTAAAACATCTACGGGATTACGGCAGAGGTGTATGATGAATGACTATGTTAACAAATGATTTTAGATCAATATGAAGGTCAACTGAAAACATAGACACGGCAGACAAAGACAGATAACAAGTACACAGACTGTTTAACAATAATAATAATAATAATAAATTTTATTTATATTGCGCTTTACATCAAATAAATGATCTCAAAGTGCTACAATGCATACACACATACACACACAACAGGATAAAAGTAGCACCATAGAGGAAGTTAAAAGTAGCATAAAATTAGGCTAAAACCAGCATAAAACAGATAAAAAGTATTTAGTTAAAAGCTTTTCTAAAAAGATGAGTTTTTAGGCCTTTCTTAAAAGAATCCACAGTCTGTGGTGCCCTTAGTTGGTCAGGGAGAGCATTCCACAGACTGGGAGCAGCAGAGCTAAAAGCACGGTCGCCCATGGTTCTTAACTTAGTTCTTTTTTGCTGGAGGAGATGTGATTGTCCAGACCGGAGATGACGTGAGGAGGAGTGGGGGGGGATGAGTTCTTTGAGGTAAGGGGGGGCAGAGCCATGGAGACACTGATGGGACAGAAGGGAAACCTTGTACTCGATCCTGGACTGAACTGGAAGCCAATGAAGGGATTTGAGGATGGGTGTGATATGCTGGAATTTCCGCACCCTCATCAGGATCCTGGCAGCGCAGTTTTGGATGTACTGCAGCTGCTGGATGTTCTTGCTGGGGATCCCGATGAGGAGTGCGTTGCAGTAGTCCAGCCTGGAGGAGATAAAGGCGTGGACAAGTTTCTCAGCATCAGGGAGAGTGAGTGAAGGGCGGAGTTTCGCAATGTTTTTGAGGTGAAAGAAGGAGGTTTTACACAGATGTTTGATGTGGGCCTCAAAAGTCAGGTGAGGGTCCATTTTGACACCCAGATTTGTGACTGAGGGTGAGAGGTGGATGTTGTGACCGGGGAGGGTGATGCTGGTGATAGTGGATGACCGGATCTGGTGTGGAGTGCCAACAAGAATAGCTTCCGTTTTTGAGCTGTTGAGTTGCAGGAAGTTCGCCTTCATCCACGCCTTTATCTCCTCCAGACAGGTGGAAACTGTGGTTAAAGCTGCAGAGGATGTTGGATTTGTTTTTATGTAGAGTTGGGTGTCATCAGCATAGCAATGGAAAGACATTCCATGCCGGCTGATGACACTACCAAGGGGAAGCATGTACAGAGTGAAGAGGGTGGGGCCTAGGACTGAACCTTGAGGGACCCCACAGGTGACGGTGTGAGTAACTGAATTTGCACCTGCCAGGGATACATATTCAGTTCTGTCAGTGAGATATGATGTGAACCAAGCCAGGGTGGAGCCAGAAAGTCCGATGGAAGAGTGGAGGCGGTGTAGAAGGATGAGGTGGTCAACGGTGTCGAATGCTGCGGTGAGGTCAAGGAGGATGAGAAGAGATGGAGAGCCAGCATCAGCTGCCAGCAGCAGGTCATTGGTGACCCTGACCAGAGCAGTTTCCGTACTGTGGCCAGAGCGGAAACCAGACTGGAACTTCTCGTAAAAACTGTTTGTAGTGAGATGGTTGTGAAGTTGACCAGAGACCACCTTTTCCAACACTTTCGAAAGGAAAGGGAGATTGGAGATGGGGCGGTAGTTTGCAGGTGGTTCTGGGTCAAGAGTGGGCTTTTTGAGTAGTGGCTTGATGACAGCAGTTTTCAGGGATGAGGGGACATGGCCGGACTGCAGGGACTGATTGATGATTTTGGTGATCAAGGGACTTATTGCAGAGGAGTGACTTTTTATGAGGGCAGAGGGAAATGGGTCCAGGGCACAGGTGGAGGGCTTCATCCGTCTCAAGATGTCTTCGGTGTGAGCGGTGCGGCGGTGTGTGCGTCGCTACCGTGACGGTAGGTATGCGACCCGTCACACACCCCCCTCCTTAAGAAGGAGCGTCCATCTTGTGGCGTGAAAGAAAGTCTGCTATGTCCTTGCCAACCCCGGTATGCCAGTGAACAAAAGGCAGGTAATACCAAGTTGAATCTCCCCAAACTCCAGCATGACCCGAATCTCCTGGTTCAGCACGGGGATCAGTCGCACTGAAACCCAGCAGTGATGGTCAGTTGGATTGGGCTGGACGATGAAGATGACATTAGTCCGTCCTGACTCGTCCCGCAACAGACGTCTGGGTACGATGTACCGCAGACCACAGAACCATTGCAACCCCAGCACCTTCCGTCCGGACGCGAAGGCCTGGCCATTTGCAGAACGGTTGCACCAGGTCTGCTGTCGAGTCCGTACCTGGACAAGGTGTTCATGCACCATAGAGCCCATGTGGCCCACCTCCTTCCATGTTGACAAGATAGGACTCCCCATGTTGGAAGGGCGGCGAGGAGCGTCCCCCTCCCAGCTCTCACAGATGATGTCATGGGAGTCCTCTCCCCTGCTAGCATGTAATAAATCACTGTAGTGTTAGATGGTAACGTCGACTAATTAAAACATCTACGGGATTACGGCAGAGGTGTATGATGAATGACTATGTTAACAAATGATTTTAGAACAATATGAAGGTCAACTGAAAACATAGACACGGCAGACAAACACAGATAACAAGTACACAGACTGTTTAACAAGGTAGCGCATCGCTACCGTGACGGTAGGTATGCGATCCGTCACATGCTGTAGCTTGAATATTGATCCTCTTTTGTAAGTCTTTGGATAAAAGCAGAGCCATAGAGAGAGTTGCGACACTCTTTGATGTTGCCGCCAAGATCAACAGTTCCAAAAAAACCTGTGCTGAATGGCTGAATCGCAGGAGGGTGGGATGTACTTCTGATGCTGGAAGGTGTAATCAATTAACTCATTGACTACTGACCAAGAGATTGGCTGTAAACAGTTCCAAAAGCCCCATAACGAGGAAATAGCCTGGAAAAAGCGCTGCCATTTTTTCCTATGGAGGTCTATGGGAGTGTCGCCACTCTGTTTTATCTACCGCTCTGGATAAAAGTATGTAGACAATGACCGTAGATTGCTTGCTCTCAATATTGCTCCACTCTGCGCTCATAATTGTGGCACAAATGTAACGTCATACATGTAGTTTATACAAATATTTGTTAAACTAGATGTACCGTAAAGCGATGCACAATATGACCGCCGCTCAGTCCTGCACAATCTCTCCGCAAATATCAATCACACTTTTGTTTCCATTGCCTACTCCATCCCCTACTGCAACTTTTATATACTGTATGTTAATCAGTGTGTGCATGTGTGCCCTTGCTTTTGTTTATGAGTGCTTCTCTGTCTATGAGTGTGTGTGTGAGTGTGCCTGCTTGTGTGTGTGTTTTGTGTCTCTCTATGTGTATATGTTCACTGTGTTCTCTGCCGTCACTGTCACTCCAATATCAGATCACACACACACACACACACACACACACACACACAGGCACACACACACATACAGTACAGACCAAAAGTTTGGACACACCTTCTCATTCAATGAGTTTCCTTTATTTTCATGACTATTGACATTGTAGACTCACACTGAAGGCATCAAAACTATGAATTAACACATGTGGAAATATGTACTTAACAAACAAGAGTAAAACAACTGAAAATATGCCTTATATTCTAGTTTTTCAAAGTAGCCACCTTTTGCTCTGGTTACTGCTTTGCATACACTCTGCATTCTCTTGATGAGCTTCAAGAGGTAGTCACCTGAAATGGTTTTCACTTCACATGTATGCCCTGTCAGGTTTAATAAGTGGGACTTGCCTTATAAATGGGGTTGGGAATCAGTTGTGTTGTGCAGAAGTCAGGGGTGATACACAGCTGATAGTCCTACTGAATAGACTGTTAGAATTTGTATTATGGCAAGAAAAAAGCAGCTAAGTAAAGAAAAACGAGTGGCCATCTGCGCCGATCCGCACGCCGGCGACCGGGGTTCGATTCCCGTCCCGTGGTCCTTTCCGGATCCCACCCCGACTCTCTCACCCATTCACTTCCTGTCTCTCTCTACTGTCCTGTCAAAAGTAAAAGGCACAAAAGCCCCAAAAATATACTTTAAAAAAAAACAAAAAAAAAGAAAAGGCCAGTCAGTCCGAAAAATTGGGAAAACTTTGAAAGTGTCCCCAAGTGCAGTCGCAAAAACCATCAAACGCTACAAAGAAACTGGCCGTCCCGGGAAAGGAAGACCAAGTTCGGATAAATTCATCCGAGTCGCCAGCCTCAGAAATCGCACATTAACAGCAGCTCAGATTAGAGACCAGGTCAATGCCACACAGTTCTAGCAGCAGATACATCTCTAGAACAGCTGTTAAGACGAGACTGCCTGAATCAGGCCTTCATGGTAGAATAGCTGCTAGGAAACCACTGCTAAGGACAGGCAACAAGCAGAAGAGACTTGTTTCGGCTAAAGAACGCAAGGAATTGACATTAGACCAGTGGAAATCTGTGCTTTGGTCTGATGAGTCCAAATCTGAGATCTTTGGTTCCAACCACCGTGTGGACTGCAGAGTGAAGGCAAAAGGGCCAACAAGTGCTAAGCATCTCTGGGAACTCCTTCAAGACTGTTGGAAGACCATTTCAGGTGACCTCTTGAAGCTCATCAAGAGAATGCCAAGAGTGTGCAAAGCAGTAATCAAAGCAAAAGGTGGCTACTTTGAATTAACACATGTGGAATTATATACTTAACATAAACATGTGAAACAACTGAAAACATGTCTTATATTCTAGGTTCTTTATAGTTTTGATTTCTTCGGTATGAATCTGCAATTTTCATAGTCATAGTCATGAAAATAAAGAAAACTCTTTCAATGAGAAGGTGTGTCCAAACTTTTGGTCTGTACTGTACACACATGCGCGCGCGTGCACACACACACACACACACACATAAGCAGGCACACACGCACACACGCACACACACACACACACACACACACACACACACACACACACACACACACACACACACACACACACACACACACAGGCACACACACAGATACACCCTCAGAGAGAGAGAGAAAGAGAGAACACACACAGAATACACACAGAACACAGAACACACATATACACACATGGAAACACACACGGGCACACAGAAAAGCACCCACGCGCACACACACACACACACACACACACACAGGCACACACACAGATACACCCTCAGAGAGAGAGAGAGAAAGAGAGAACACACACAGAATACACACAGATAACACAGAACACACATATACACACATGCAAACACACACACGGGCACACAGAAAAGCACCCACGCGCGCACACACACACACACACACACACACACTCACTTCTCAGCTCCGGTGGTCTCACACAGTGCTGCATCTAACAAAACATACTCACATCTTTGTGTGTGTGTGTGTGTGTGTGTGTGTGTGTGTGTGTGTGTGTGTGTGTGTGTATGAGAGAGAGAGGTGTGTGTAGGTGTGTGTGTGTGTGTGTGTGTACTGTGCATCTGTGTGTATGTGTGTGTGTGTGTCTGAGGGCGTGTGTGCATGCGTGTGGGCGTGTTTGTGCATGTGTTTGTGTATTTTTTATGTACGTGTGTGTGTGCTGGTGCGTGTGTGTGTAGGTATGTGTCTGTGTGTATTTATGTGTGTGTGTGTGTGTGTATGTGCCTGTGCTTGTCTGTGTCTGTGTTTGTGTGCGTGGGCATGGGCGTGTGTTCCTGCAAAGTGTCACTTATATTTCAAAATCTAGCAGAGATTGAGATGTGTGTTTGGAACAGTTTTTCAAATCCCCAGGGTTAATACCACCATCTACAGGCCGATGGGTATTCAGTCCTGAATGTACACATAAATCCATTTATTTTATAGCCCCCCATGGATGAAATTCCACAAAACTTGGCATACTCCCAGAGGGTGTCAGGTTTATCATACACATGGAATTTGGTGCAGTTCATAACATCTCATCTGAAGATAGGGGCAATTAAAGCAACATTACATTGCATTCTCAATATTTACCGTGGGGGTGCAAATCACAAATGATTATTATATATTATGGTTATAAGCTAAGTTGATGCACGGTCTTGAGACCAACATACCATAAACATTTAGTCATCCTCGGTGCCACGGTTCAGGTAGTTATGTAGGAAAAACTGTAATTTTTGGGCTTCGGGCGGGGGCAGCGCGGGGGTGGAGTGACCCCCGGGGACGAAACGAAAATTTTCCATAGAACTCTACTGGGGCTACATGCCCACCAAGTTTCATGCGCTCCAGTGTTACGGTGTCCCGGGAATCGTTGACCAAAAATATGACGGGATAAAAGAAGGAAGAAGAAAAAACTTTGACAACAACTATATGACCGCTTCGCTAGCTACGCTAGTGGCGGTCATAATTATAAGTACAGGTGTGGTGTGGTCGTAAAGGTATCTGACACCCGCAGGTCATCAAAGGTGATTACAGGTGAGAATCAGGTACCTTAAACAGACACACCAATCAACAGATATCAGGCCTTTAACGGTGTGTGTGTGTGTGTGTGTGTGTGTGTGTGTGTGTGTTTTAAAGGGAGGATCATCACATTGATGCCCCACAGAGGAGCTGTGAATCCTGTGCTGAAGTTCCAGACTCCAGCCACTGGGTCCTGGTGAAGCCTGAAGTCTCCACAGAGGAGAGCGTCTCCACCTACAGCCTGAGCTCTCCTGCAGGGAGCTACGAGTGCTCAGAGTCTGGTCTGCGCTGGGCGTGTGCTGGTCCAGTCACCCTGCAGTACCACTTCACAGACTGGCATGTCTTCTCTGAGGAGCTGGCCCACATGCAGTCCAGACCAGCTGGTCCTCTGATGGACATCAGGCCCATGTCAGGAGAGCTGGAGGAGATCCATCTGCCACATTTCCTCTGTTTGGGGGGTTGTGAGGTGTCTGTGCGTGATGCTGTGAGGGTCCTGCATGGGCGGGACAGCGGAGTGTGTGTGGAGGAGTGTGAGCTGACCCGACACCATGCCAGACTTCTCCACCCCTCCTTCTCTCCACGTGGCATTATCTCCTATTTGAAATCTTGGCTGTTTCCCACGGTCCACTCACTTGTGCTGGTCTATGAGGGCAGATTGCCGCCCCTGTCTTACCGCGCCTACCTCCTGCCTGAGGATCCCCGTCTGAAGCAGCTGGTGAAGAACGATGAGGAGGAGTTGGGGGGCGTTAGGAGGGAAAACCCTCATCCTGTCAGACCTCTACAGATGGAGGGCTTCTACAGTCTGAGGACTGACTGCAAATCTGAGCTCTACCCAGAGGAGCTGATGCTGAGGTACAGCAAGACCACCCCCAACTTCTATAAGGCGGAGCTTCTTGAGGCTGCGGCCTCCTTCCACATGGAGCTGTTCAGCTCTGCAGACAGCAGGGGGCAGTGTGTGTGGAGAGGGAAGTTCCAGTCAGGTGATGAGAGTCCGGCCAGACCACCAGCAGAGATTCCGGCGAGGGCCAGAGACGCCCAATCAGCAGTCAGGATCCCACAGGGAGCAGAGAGCAGCAGAGACACCAGCAGAGAGACCAGCGGAGCTGAGGGGGAGACCAGCTCAGGTAGGACACACACACACATGCAGACATACACACACATACACAGACACATTATACACACACACACACACACACACACACACACACACACACACACACAGAGGGGTAGACCAGCTCAGGTAGGACATACACACACACATGCATACACACACACACATACACAGACACATTATACACACACACACACACACACACACACACACACACACACACACACACACACAGAGGGGTAGACCAGCTCAGGTAGGACATACACACACACATGCATACACACACACACATACACAGACACATTATACACACACACACACACACACACACACACACACACACACACACACACACACACACACACAGATAGTGCTCATTTTCTGGTATGAGCACAACTGCACAAGTCAATAACTACAATTGCTTGAATCTGCCCCTAGCAGTATCCAATGCTGTTTTTCGTGGCTCTCTCCTAGTGACTTAGATATTTGGTGAAAAAGGGATGTATCTTTAGGTTCATCTGCCAGCATGTTTAGTTTTCACAACAGTTTGAGAGAGTTGCTATAGTTGAAAAGTGTTTGATTGCTTTGGACCAGCACTGGTTGTCTTGCTCTGCTGTTTATGATCTTACGTAAAAGAGCGTTTCACCGCAGGGAAGAAATCTAGACGCCCCTAGCGGCAGCAAATGTAATTTGTCTGGCGGGGTAGTCTAGGCACGATCCATAGAGCTTAGGAGAGCTGGAAAATCAAGCGATCCAATCACAGCGTGTATAAAGTCGGTGGGCGGGCTTAACATAATGGTGACTGACATGCGACCAGAAGTTGCGACGGTAACGCATCCTGCTATTTGAAAACAAGAAGATGATTCGTTTAGCGTTATCCTATTGCATGGAGAGAGAAGGTTACGCAGCCTGCTACTTGAAAACAAGAAGATGATTCGTTTAGCATTATCCTATTGCGGAGATGGAATTTGAAAGACAACTGTTTATAATCCCACCCCTCCGATTGAGCCCTGACTACGGTGAGTTCCCAGACCCTACATCTTGATGTGGGTCTGGCTCGTCAGGCTAGCATTTCACCGCAGGGAAGGTGAATGTGTGTATTTGAATTAGGTCATTTATGTTAGTAGAAATGTGGAGTCGTCATTGAAGTCTTGACTGAAAATCCGACATTTGTGCATCCTGATCATGTGCTACTAATTTGTGTGCTAAATTGTGAGTACCATTAGGCCTTCAGGCCGATTTCACAAGAGCCATTCCACCCCAGCCCATGTTGGGTATACAGTATAGTCAGTGAAATGTCTCTTTAAAAGGCAACAGTTTTTCCTGTTCAGAACACAACCAGAGATCAAACATGTCACCAAACACAAGAGTGATTTTACTGACTGTTATAGATTGTTTGTGACTGTAATAGACTGATGACCGTAATAGACGTGTGTGTGTGAGTGTGTGTGTGTGAGTGTGTGTTTGAGCTGTAATAGACTCGTGGTTGTGTGTGTGTTAGAGGCGTTGATATGGAGGTCGTCAGCTGTCAGCACACACAGCCCATCTGGAGAGCCACAATCACACACATTCTGATTCCTGATGTTTCTCCCTCCAGCGTCTGCACCTTCAAGGCATCCTGATCCAGGGCAGGATTTCTTCTCCAAACACAAGGGGGCGCTGGAGACTCGTCTTCCTGTCCTCGCCTCCATCCTGATTCCACTCCAGCAGAGGGGGGTTCTGAATGACCTGGAGCGGGAGCAGGTGGAGAGCAAACCCACCAGCACAGAACGGAACCGTGTTCTGCTCACCATCATACAGAACAAAGGAGCCACAGCCCAAATGGAGTTCTACGAGGTTCTAAAGGAGGCCGATCTCAATCTGGTGAACGACCTGGAAAGAACCACCAGAATCTTACCTTAAGTAATAGTAGAGCTTTAAAGTCATTTTGATCGTAAACTAACTTCTATTACGTAGGTACTACTATTTGTAGGAAATTGTACATTACCTTGTCAGTCAATGTGACTCTTTGGAGATTATTTTTGCCAGTGTGTAAACAAATTCACATGTTGCGTATTTATTCAGGGTGAAGGATCTGAGCCATGAGTGGTATTTACGGCAGTTGTGTAAAATACAAATACTCCTCAACTGTAGGTGCTTTCTAGGGGTTCTTATATCTTGTGCTAACATGTACAGTATGCGCAGAGCTCTGAAGTTCAGAAGGAATGTGCGTCACTCTTACTCTTGGGGTTAATACTGGTGCTGATGTGTGTTCCTCCTGTTTATTTTATATGAATGCGTCAGTTTTCAGTAAATAACTGTTTTTCTTCCATATGTTGTTGCCATTCATTTGATCAATAAGGACAGTTATTATCCTATTGGCATGAGTGAAATACGAGACTTGTGTCTCTCAGATGATCTGATCTCAGGGCTCTCAGGTAAACTTTGTCTGGATTAATTGTGTAAACCTGTAATGACCATACAGTGGCTCAGGGAAGAGAAAATAGCCAAACCTTTGGTATCAGCATTGTCCTCCTGAATGTACACCATAGTGGCCACGCCTGTCTCTGTAGCCTACTGTGAATGTATGCAGGCCACCTGTTATATCATATGTATAGAATTCTGTTGCCCTGTGTGTTCCAACCAATGACATGTTTAGAATTCCATTGCTAATAGCGCCTTCATGCCACATCAGATCTTCAGCAATTCCAACCTCCGATAGGAAAGATGACTTGAATGCAAAGTCGGCTCGTTTTATTGCTCGGAGACTCGTGCGGAAGGAAAGTGGCAATCCAAGTCTTTCCTCCTTTTTACTGTTGTTACCTCATGAGTTACCCTGACGGAGGAACTGCCCTCCACACACTCATTATGGGATGTCCAGCAGAGCAAGAGGATGTATTGTTGCGTACACACAGTTTTAGACTCACACATCACAAGCCCTTGTTCACTTTGTTGTAAGGGGAAAGGTCAGTTAAATGTCTACATGTAAATGTAAATCTTAGCTCATATTCTGTCATACAAAATAAACGTTTAGTCTCTTTGAGTTAAAGTTTTGTTTCTGTACATGGTGTGAAGTCCAAACAGATGCCCAACATGGTTGTCCAAACAGATGCTCAACATGGTTGTCCAAACAGATGCCCAACATGGTTGTCCAAACAGATGCTCAACATGGTTGTCCAAACATTACAGGACACTCAACTGCTCAACCACTTGCATACACACATCAGACAGGAACAGCCCAACTCCCAACACACACACACACACACACACACACACACACACACACACACACACACACACACACGTGAGGCATGGGTAGTCCGGCTCCACACACACACCAGACATGGGTAGTCCAACACACACACACACACACACACACACACACACAAACACACACACACACACACACACACACACACACACACACACACACACACACACACACACACACACACACCAGGCATGTATACTCCAACTACACACACACACACACACACACACAAACACACACTACATACACACACACACAAACACACACTACATACACACACACACAAACACACACTACATACACACACACACACACACACACACACACACACACACACACACACACACAAACACACACTACATACACACACACACACACACACACACACACACACACACACACACACACACACACCCCAGACATAGCCAACTCTACAGTACGTGCACACACACACCAGACATGGGTAACCCAACTCCACCAGACATGGGTAACCCAACTCCACACACATACAGTGAGGAGCATAAGTATTTGATACCATGCTAAAACAGGAATATAAAATCATCATTTGACAATTGATCGTAATGCCTTAATTCAAAAAACGAGTAAAAATAAAACCGCCAAGGACATCAATTTTCTTTGTGATTGAAGAATGTATCGTAAATAAATAAATGTTTTCCTTAAATGCTAAGGGAAGGAAGTATTTGACCCCCTATGTAACCCTATGGGAATTTAACACATAGGGTTAACATAGGAGCAGGCAGATTTGTTATTTTTAAAGGCCAGCTATTTCATGGATCCAGGATATTATGCATCCTGATAAAGTTCCCTTGACCTTTGGAATTAAAATAGCCCCACATCATCACATACTGTACCCTTCACCATAGCTAGAGATTGGCATGGTGCTTTTTCCAGTAGGCCTATTAGCCTGTTTGATGCTCATTGAGCTCAATGCAAAAAAAAACAAGTCGGAGGATCGAGGAAGGAAGGAATGGAGGATAGATAAAAAGACGAATTAGTGGAGCCCTCTGACTTAGCAAGCTATTCCAGACGGAGCACTGTAGGGAAAAGAAGTTGAGCGGAAAGTACGTAGACAGGCAGAGCCGGGCTATCAAGGGGGCCGTGTAGAAACTGATCATGTAATAAATCCCTGATAATATAATAAAAAAAAATGCAAGGGGGCGCCCCTGCTACTCAAACATCTCAAACTAGACGAGCCAGCCAAAAGGACATGAAGTGGCTGACAAAATAGCTAAGGAAATGCTGGAAAAACAACACAGGAATTAATATTTCAATGGGGAAGGGAGAAGCCAAATCCAAAATTAGATGTTTTCTTTCATGTCATTGTGAATTTACACTGTGAGTGTGTAAAGTAATGGCAAAGTCCTTTTAGGCAAGTCTCTTCGTATCAGCCATCAGTAACATGTTTTGGGCAGTTACTCTGATGACTGGCATGATTTGATGATCACATGATTGGTGCAACATTTCACTTATAAACTTCCCCCATTCCCCATGTCTACAGTATGGAGGATTATTTGAGTGCTCTGTCTCCTAAATCATAGCCACTGTAAATGATCCCATATGGGGTGGCCAGAGTTGCTATTCTTTATCTAGATCAGTGAGAACGAGTCGGAGGATCGAGGAAGGAAGGAAGGGAGGATAGATAAAAAGACGAATGAGTGGAGCCCTCTGACTTAGCAAGCTTTTCCTGATGGAGTACTGTAGGGAAAAGAAGTCGAGCAGCTATTCCAGACGGAGTAGCCTACTGTAGGGAAGAGAAGTCGAGCGGGAAGTACGTAGACAGGCAGAGCCAAGCTCCCAAGGGGGCGCCCCTGCTACTCAAACATCTCAAAATAGCTAAGGAAATGCTGGAAAAACAACACATAGGAATCAATATTTTAATGGGGAAGATAGAAGCCAAATCTAAAGTTAGATCAGAAGTTCTCCTGAAATGGCAAAATGAATGGAAGGTAGAGTACAATGCAGCATTATCTTAAGATTCAGGAAAATGTGGAGGAAAAGGATAACATTAGGTCTCAACAGAAGGGAAGAGGTGGTTTATAGTAGACTAAGACTGGGTCATACAGGTCTTAATGGTACGCTAAGGTTATTTGGGAAGTGTGATACACTAGACCTATTAGCCTAACTGTGTTGAGAATGAATTGAGGTTTACATTGTGGACAGCATGTTTTACGAAGATACAACAGGAAGAGTACTGAATGTCAAGCTATAGAAGATGTAGAAACAATAGGCTACACAGAACACATGCAGCAATGGAAAGAAAGAGAGGCTGAAAATGGGATAGAGAACATCCTTAAGGAAGAAGGAATAGAGAGATAGGATCAAAGATCAAATTCATTTTTCTGAATGATACAGGTTTAATTAGAAGGATCTAGGATCCTTTTGCTTGTTTTGTTGGTTGTTTGTATCTTTAACTTTAACTCTTTCCTCTTAAACTAGACAGTCATGATGGTCCCTTTGCACACTCCTGTACAGTTGGTGGCGGCGTGCACTAAAAAGATGTAATCTGTCAATAATGTAATGAAGAAGAAGAAGATGACGAATCATCCAATCAGAAGCCTAGGTCCAGACCTGAAGTGAAACCGAAACTGGACTTCAGGCGCGTCTTTTACTGTTGACAAAGGACTATGGAAAGTAAACGGCCAAGGTACGTCCACAAATTAACCTTAAAAGCCCTAGAATGCACCATTAGTCGTTTTCAAGGCGATAACAGGGCAGTCATGCATAGCCTACAGTGCGAATGCGAAAGTCAGCGTCTGAATGGTTAAATGCTAAAATGAGTTTCAGGAAACGTTTAGCCAACGCCGTGATACGTGAAAATGGCTCACACAAACCGTGGAGTATTAGCAGTAGCCTAGAGCATCCATTTGTCTGGAGCAAAGTAGACTACGCAGGGTCATGATGGGAATACTGTAGGAATTTTGTTTTAGCTTTTGAGGCAGGCGTCTACAGAGGATGCTGTTGTGATGCACGTGTCGTGAGTGTGTGTGTGTGTGTGTGTGTGTGTGTGTGAGTGAGTGAGTGAGAGAGAGTGTGCGCGTCCGTCCGTCCTTCCGTCCGTCCGTGTGCCTGTGTGTGTGTGAGTGTGTGTCTTTGTGTTTGTGTTTGTGTTTGTGTGTTTGTGTTTGTGTCTGTGTTTGTGTGTGTGTGTGTGTGTGTGTGTGTGTGTGTGTGTGTGTGTGTGTGTGTGTAATTAACAAGGAATCTAAGTGAAAGTTAATTATTTTCTTATTCTCTAGGATGGACGAAACTAGCTCTACACCCAACACAAAGAGTGATGTGTGTATGGATCCAGCAAAAACCTATGCAGGAAGAGACTCTTCTGCCGCACAGTAAGATTCAAATATGCTTGTAAAATTGCAATTGAGTTTATTTTTTTGTAAATCAAAGTTGAATATATACTAACATCAGAGAACACAGTATAATACTCTTTTCATCCATTCTATAGAATCTATATATCTATAGGTCCTCTTTTAACAAATGTGACAGCTATGTAAATAGTCATATAACCCTAATGCACACCTGGATCTTACCCCAGCACACCAGTGTGCAGTGCCACAGTTTGACAAGTTAACTGTTTTTAGGAAATGTGCGTGTGTGTGTGTGTGTGTGTGTGTGTGTGTGTGTGTGCATGTGTGTGTGTGTGTGTGTGTATGAGAGAGAGAAAGAGGATGTGGTCCTTTTTAGAGTGAGATGTGAAAACACTCACGGGAGTCCTGTTGTGTTAACAGTGTCCAGCAGGGGGCATCAGGCGCACAGTCCAAGAGGACAGACGAGACCGAGGACTCAGCACACAGGTGAGATTATGGATGATAATCTGTCAAGCGTCAGAACAATCCTTTAGAAACCATCTCTGCAGCTCAGGCTGGATTTGATGTTAGAAACCCTCTGTCCCTCTAGGTCCCTATAATGCCACATCAGCACTGTGCGTTATGTGTTCCTGTATGTTATTTATTCTGTTTATGTATGAATGTGAGGGAA
This sequence comes from Sardina pilchardus, assembly GCF_963854185.1. Classification (NCBI taxonomy): domain Eukaryota; kingdom Metazoa; phylum Chordata; class Actinopteri; order Clupeiformes; family Clupeidae; genus Sardina; species Sardina pilchardus. Next base: position 32,091,863 of record NC_085006.1, read on the forward strand.
TATACTTATGTTATAAAGGAACTCTGCTCTGTCAGTAATGTTTAGTCAGTGATTGTACTCGAGCCCACTCCATTTAATACTTATATTATAAAGGAACTCTGCTCTGTCAGTAATGTGTAGACAGTGATTGGACTCGAGTCCATAACATTGTTTTGTCTCAATCCACTCGCTGCCCGTTCCGTGAATACACTGTAAAAACCTGCTCTCTGTAGGCAGCCCAGGCTCCAGAAATGTCCCCCAAACAAAAGCAAAACCCTGTGTGGAGTTTCTCTGGGAATACTGAAGGGACCTGTTGTATTTCATTTGGTTTGAAATATATGTTGTTTTGAACCATTTTCAAAAACAAATGTGAACAAATACAATAAGTGTAACTCCCTGTGCAATTGCTGACGGCATCTTTGCCTATTACAATATGAGAGAAATAAACTCCACTGTGTGTCTTCTGCTAACCCCAATTAAAAAATGACGTAGTTTGTAGGGGCAATCGCTCAATCCAGCCGTCATCAACTTTAGACTAGGGCTGGGACTCGATTAAAAAAATTAATCTAATTAATTAGAGGCTTTGTAATTAATTAATCGAAATTAATCGCATTTTAAATCGCATATAAATATATGACCTGAGAACAGTGAGAAGTATTTTTTTTTTTTCACATGGATTTTTAGTATAGCCTACTATTGGATAATGACTGAATACATAGGCCTAAGCTTAAGCAACAAACATATTGTTTATTAATAAGTCCAACAGACCAGTGCAATTTTTGCCATAAAGTGTAGCAATACCATATTTAGAAATAGTACATTTTCAGAAATTCAGGTAGCCTATAGATAGGTAGACCTTCTGTAAACTATAATACTGTGATATCCTGTTAATTGTGTGTCACCTGTTACCTTGAGTTGAGTTCATGAAATTGTTGTGTGTGTCCCTTTAAGGGGAACTGGGGGTGGAGTTTACGTGTGTGCGTGTGTGCTTGTATGCGGTTCTGAGTGTGAAGTTTCTTTTAGGTCTATGAAAGTTGGACATGGAATTAGGTGCGGTGGATTACTGTTATAAGCGTGAGTTGTGGCTGTAACAGCAACTCGGTTGCTATTTGTTTAATAAATAAAGCTCAGAGGTTTCCCTCAAGTGTCTGAAGTATCACAATACTTTGCCCACGCTAGCTGCTTTATGTTTTGCACTGAGGTGATACCTGCAGTGATACGCGAATTCCTTGTTGCATAGGTTGCACACAACCATGCTCTTATCTACGCTTCCATCCGTTCGTTTTTTGTAACAACATTTCCCATCCACGGGGCCAACCAACGCAGTCACATCAGCTTCTTTGTTCATGTTCACTGTGCCACTGTGGTTTGTTTTGTCTGAACTGACCGAACTCATTCGCGTTACTTGGTGCTCCAGTATAATCGGTCCGTCTGAAACTCATCCCGTGAGAAACGTTCCGCGGTGCAAAAATAAATAGGCATACGATTAAAATGCGTCAATTTTTTTAACGCATTAATGTTTGTGGAATTAATTAATCGTAATTAACGCGTTAAAGTCCCGGCCCTACTTTAGACTTAACACGTTTGTCATTCTATCTAGCTGCATTCATTTTCAGTTAGCAAAAAACACCATGTGGGTTTGTTTTCGCTGAGTGCAGCCCATAGACTGCTCTTTATCGCAAGAGGAAATGATGCGACAGTGACGTTTAGAACATGATAGATCATTATTGATTGTGCATGAACATTATCCCCAGGTGTTGCATGATAATGTTCATGTGTGTGTGTTTTGTGTGATTCTGTCATTGATCCAGATGGACACCAGAGGAGGCAGAGATCCATGAGAAACTCAAATCCACTCTGAAGAGCAAGTTTGAGCAGCTGGTTGAGGGAGTACCCAATCAGGGAGACCCCAGACTCCTCCAAGAGATCTACACAGACCTCTATGTCACAGAGGGGGGAAGAGGAGAGGTCAATGATGAGCATGAGGTGGAATGTTACATGTCTGATTACTTTGATGATGACTTTGATGGAGGAGGAGAGGTCAATGATGAGCATGAGGTCAGACAGATAGAGAGGGCATCCTGGAGAAGAGTAGCACAGGACAGACCAATCAAATGCAGTGACATCTTTAAACCCAGAGGAGAAGCAGCACAAGATGGACCAGTTAGCAGCATCAATCCCTTATCTGTAAAGCACAAACCCATCAGAACAGTGCTGACAAAGGGAGTGGCCGGCATTGGAAAAACAGTCTCTGTGCAGAAGTTCATTCTGGACTGGGCTGAAGGAACAGCCAATCATGATGTCCACTTTATATTTCCTCTTCCTTTCCGAGAGCTAAACTTGATGAAGGAGAAGAAACTCAGTCTGGTGGAGCTCATTCAAGTTTTTTTCCCAGAAGTAAAAGACCCAAGAGTCTTCACCAGTTCACAGCATAGAATCGTGTTCATCTTTGATGGTCTGGATGAGTGTCGACTTCCTCTAGATTTCCTCTCCAACCCGAGGTGTTGTGATGTGACAGCGTCAGCCTCAGTAGACGTGTTGCTGACAAACCTCATCAAGAGGGATCTGCTTCCCTCTGCTCTCCTCTGGATCACCACCCGACCAGCAGCAGCCAATCAGATCCCTCCTGAGTATTTGGACCAGGTGACAGAAATTAGGGGATTCAATGACCCACAGAAAGATGAGTACTTCAGGAAGAGATTCAGCGATGAGAACTTGGTCAGCAGAACAGTCACACACCTAAAGTCATCCAGGAGCCTCTACATCATGTGCCACATTCCAGTCTTCTGCTGGATTACAGCAACTGTTGCAGAGAGAACATCAGAATCAGAGAGAGTAAACATGCCACGGACTCTCACTCAAATGTACACAGAGTTCCTGATAGTTCAGACAAGCATCAAACAGAAGTACACAGAGAGAAAAGAGACCGATGAAGAGGTGATTTTCCAATTGGGGAAACTGGCTTTCCAACAGCTGGAGAAGGGCAATCTGATCTTCTATGAGGAGGACCTGAGAGAGTGTGGCATTGACGTGACAGAAGCATCAGTGTACTCAGGAGTGTGTACCCAGATCTTCAGAGAGGAGGCTGGGCTGTGCCACGGGAGGGTGTTCAGCTTTGTGCATCTGAGCATCCAGGAGTTTCTTGCAGCTCTGTATGTGTTCCTCTGCTTCAACAACAGACAGAGAAACATGCCTGACCAACAGGAAACCTCTCAGCTCTCTGCTCTGTTCAGAGCTGAAACACTTCTTGATCTACACAAGACTGCAGTGGAGCTGGCTTTACAGAGTAAGAAAGGACACCTGGACCTTTTCCTCCGCTTCCTTCTTGGTCTCTCACTGGAGTCCAATCAGAATCTCTTAAAACACCTACTGCTGCAGAGCAGTAGCCAATCAGATAGCTCAGAACAAACAGCTCAGTATGTCAAACAGAAGATCAGAGATCAACATGATTCAAACAGAAGGATTAACCTGTTCTACTGTCTGAATGAGCTGAATCACCATGCTGTAGTGGAGAGCATTGACAAGAGCTCAGGAACTCTGTCTGTAATTATGCTCTTACCAGGACAGTGGGAGTCTCAGACATTTGAGGTTGAGATGTCAGAAGAGCTACTGGCTGAGTTTGACCTGCAGAGGTACATAACAACACCAGAGGAAGATCAGACTGAACTCCTCAGTCCAGATGAAGTTCTCCAGAAGCTACTGCCAGTGGTCACAACATCCACATCAGCTGTGTAAGTAAAGTGTGTGTATGTGTGTGTGTGTGTGAGAGAGAGAGAGAGAGAGAGAGAGTTCCAGAAAGAGGAAAGATGATCAGTTGACACCGTATCATCAGATACAGTGCCTATAGAAAATCATTGCAGTGACGTCACCCCCCCCCCCCCCTCTCAATAAAAAGCCATACGGCCCACTCAGTTTGACATGCAGAAAGTGTCATATATAGATTACTGTATGTTTAACGTCATTCATATTCACATAGAACATAAATCATAGGCTAGCCTACAACACATGTGAGCAGATGGCGTTGTGCCAGTTGAAATGAATGATCAGTGAACTGTTTGCTTAACTCCAAAATGATGAGGCGTCAATGATGCGGCTCATTCGAAGGCCTGATGAAGTTGCAGGAGTTGCAAGAATCCACATGGATCTATTAACAAATTAAGCTTCTATTTATTAAATAAACGTTTATTAAATAAATAGACTTCCAATCGGTTGAAGCGGAGCTTTGTTACTAACATCAAGTGGTTTCAGTTTCTCTCGCACGGACGCATGCATTGAATGAAGCCTCATAGGCTTACCACCACTTAATTGTATGCATCTATGTTTTATGACACCAATTTAGGAAGTCCTCCTGATAGCAGAAAACGTTTGTTTTCTTTTTCTGTTGCTCCGCGGTTCCTTGATCAATTGCGCAGCAAATTAGCATAGCACTGCGGGCATAATTTACTCCACAACTCCGAAGACCAGCAGTGTCCAGGTTGCGGATCGGTGCTGCTCCGCGGCCCATAGTTTGAGAAACGCTGGTTTAGCCTACCTGTACTTAATGCTGGTTTAGCCTACCTGTACTTAATGCTGGTTTAGCCCACCTGTACTTAATGCTGGTCTAGCCTACCTGTACTTAATGCTTGTTTAGCCCACCTGTACTTAATGCTGGTTTATCCTACCTGTACTTAATGCTTGGTTGAACTAAATATTCAAATCACCAGTTGAACTGACGTTACATTTAATGCTTTACTACTCCAAAATAATGGAGCATTTGTGCTTATTAGGCTATTCAACATCATATGCCACTGAGCACAACTTACATTGGAACTTCGATTATGAATGTGGATGTTTGTGTGTGCGTCCCCCCTAATGTCGTGGCCAATTGGACAGTATTGGAGATGTCTCATATAGCCTATTCAGGTTGTTTTCACCATTGCCAATAAGCTCCAGTTTGACATTTAAGTTGTAGGCTATTTTATATTTTGTTATTATTTTATATCTCACGTCGGGAGAAGTGGGTGGACGGCGTACCCCCGCGTCCAACGCCCACTACACCCCTGGTTGTGTGTGTGAGAGAGGGGAAGTGTGTGTGAAGAAAGTGGGTGGAGGTGGTGTGTGTGGATGTGATGGAATCAGAACTGCAAACTGGAGGAACGACGATAAGCATCATTTCATGTAGTGATTGTATGTGAATGATTATGTGTGTGTGTATGTAGGAGAGTGTATGTTTCTGTGTGTGGAGAGATTGTGTATGTGTGTGAGAGAAGGTGTGTGGAGTGACTGTATGTGCTCATATGGAAGTGTGTGTGTTTGGGATCTAGTGGATTTCTGTGTCTGTGTGTGTCATAGATTGTGCATCTGTGTGATGAGTGGGAGAGGAAGTTTGTAAGAGGGACTGTATGTGTGTGTGTGTGTGTGTGTGTGTCTGTTTGTAAGAGTGTTGAGAGGTTGTGAGCGTGTTCGTAGATCTCACGCATGCGCGAGAGATAAATGGAGTGTGTGAGGAAGTGTGGGGAGAGGCTGTAGGTCTGTGTGTGTAGATTGGTGTGTGTGTGTGTGTATTTGTGTGTGTGTGTGTGTGTGTGTGTGTGTGTGAAGGTTGGATTGTGTGTGTGTGGGAGAGGTTGTTTTGTAAGAGAGGGGAAGTGTGTGAAGAAAAAGGGCGGAGGTTGTGTGTGTGGATGTGAAGGTGTGGGTCTGTGGAGCGCAGACATCAGTGTGTGTGTGTGCGTGTGCATGTGCGCGTGTGTGTAAAGATGTGTGTGTGTGTGTGTGTGTGTGTGTGTGTGTGAAAATGTGTGTAAAGATGTGTGTGTGTGTGTGTGTGTGTGTGTGTGTGTGTGTGTGTGTGTGTGTGTGTGTGTGTGTGTGTGACAGAAAGGGAATGTGTAAGGATGTGTGGGGAGAGGCTGTGGGTGTGTGTGTATGTAGATTGGAGTATATGTGTGTATGTGGTGTGTGTTTGTGTGTGTGTATGAGTAGATGATTGGGGAGTAATGTTCAGATGTATCATGATGTGTCTCCAGGCTGCAGGACTGTGAGCTGACAGAGAAGAGCTGCTCCTATCTGGCCTCTGCTCTCACATCACTCTCCTCAACACTCAGACTGCTGGACCTGAGTCTTAATGACCTGCAGGACTCAGGAGTGGAACTTTTATGTTCTGCTCTTTCTCATCAGAACTGCAAACTGGAGGAACTACGGTAAGCATCATTTCATGTAGTGATTATATGTGAGTGATTATGTGTGTGTATATAAGA